>NC_041222.1:28915555-28942218 GCF_002837175.3 Physeter macrocephalus
GGCATATGGGGATATATGTATACATATAGCTGATTCACTTTGTTATACAGCAGAAACTAACACAACATTGTAAAGCAATTATACTCCAATAAAGATGTTAAAAAAAAAAAAAGACAGCATTTCTGAGGGCAATTTGGTTGCATCTTTCAAAAATTTAAGTAATTACACTTTTGATCCAATAATTCCCTATCAACACAGCTATCCTAGAGAAATATCTGTATGTGTGTCAAACAGCTGCATAAAATCATATTCTTTGAGATTGTTTGCATGGCAAAAGAGAAACACATTAGGATATAACCTAAATGTTTAAAACAGGAAATGGTCAAATAAGCTTTAGTATATTTATACAGTAGACTATTAAGTACCATCTTAAAAGAAACAAATAAGTACATTGAAATGTCTACACTGTAAATGTCTATATTGTAATTTATTTAAAAGCAAGCTTCACACATTAAGGAAAGACAGAATTTTTTTTAAAGACCCAAATAGAACTTTTAAAGATGAAAAATACAATTTCTGAGATTAAAAAAACATTGGATAACTAAGTGCAACAGGTACCCTTGATTGGCCCCAGAAAGAGAAAAATGACATTAGTGGGAAAATTGGTGAAATTTGAATAAAGCCTTAGTTTAATTAATAGTGTTGTAAAAATACTAGTTTCTTAGTTTTCATAGATGCACTACATTTATATAAGGTGTTTACATTAGAGAAAGCTTGGTGAAGGGTATACAGGAAATCTATGTACTATCTTGGAATTCTCCTGCCAACCTAAAACAATTTTTTTTTTTTTTTTTTTTTTTTTTTGTGGTACACGGGCCTCTCACTGTTGTGGCCGTTCCCGTTGCGGAGCACAGGCTCCAGATGCGCAGGCTCAGCGGCCATGGCTCACGGGCCCAGCCGCTCCGCGGTATGTGGGATCCTCCCGGACCGGGGCACGAACCCGTGTCCCTTGCATCAGCAGGCAGACCCTCAACCACTGCGCCACCAGGGAAGCCCCTAAAACATTTTACAGGTTTTTTTTTTAAACAAAAATACATTGGATGGGATTAATGGCAGACCAGAGCTTGCAGAAGAAAATACTGGTAAACTTGATGACATAGCAATAGAAACTATCTAGAATGAAACATAGAGGGGGAAAAACTTTAAAAGAAAAGAAAGAACTGGGAATTCCCTGGCGGTCCAGCGGTTAGGACTCTGCGATCTCATTGCTGAAGGCCACGGTTCAATCCCTGGTTGGGGAACTAAGATCCCACAAGCTGTATGGTGCGACCGAAAAAAAAAAAAAGGGAAAAGAAAGAGCAGAGCATCAGTGAGCTTTGGGAAAACTTCAAGTGCCCTAATATAAGTATAATTGGAATCCCAAGAAAAGGAATGGTGGACAGAAAAAATAACGTGAGAAAACAATGGCTGAAAATTTTTCAAATATGATGAAAACTACAAATCCACAGATCCAACAATCTCAACAAGCCTCAAGCAGAAGAAACATGAAAACAACTACACCAAGGCATATCATAATCAAATTGCTTAAAACCAATGATAAAGAAAAATATTAAAAGCAACCAAAGAAAAAGACATATTATGCAGAGGAACAAACATAAGAATGGAGGTAGATTTCTTGTCAGAAATAATGCAAGCCGGACAGTAGTGCAACATCTTTAAAATACGGAGGAGGGTGGGGGGAATACTGTCAGAATCATATACTAAGTGAGACTACCTCTCAAAAATGAAGGCAAAATAAAAATGTTTTCAGACATACAGAAGCTGAGAGACTTTATCACCAGTAGACCATATCTACAAGAATGTTAAAAGAATTCCTTCAGGTAAAAAAAAAGTGATACCAGAAAGAAATCTAGATCTACACAAAGCAATTAAGAGTCCTGGAAGTGTAAAATATGTGAATAAATATAAAAGACTTTCTCCTCTAAATTTTAAACTTCTTTTAAAAATAGTTCACTATTTAGGGCTTCCCTGGTGGCGCAGTGGTTGGGAGTCCACCTGCCGATGCAGGGTACATGGGTTCGTGCCCCGGTCCGGGAGGATCCCACATGCCGCAGAGCGGCTGGGCCCGTGAGCCATGGCTGCTGAGCCTGCGAGTCCAGAGCCTGTGCTCCGCAACGGGAGAGGCCACAACAGTGAGAGACCCGCGTACCGCATTAAAAAAATAATAATAATAATTCACTATTTAAAGCAAAAGTAATAAGGTATTACAGGATATATAACATAAGTGGAATGAAAATATAGGACAACAATAGCTCAAAGCCCAAGAGGGGGGAAATAAAAGTGTATTGTTAAAAGGTTTATACTCTGTTGGTGAAGAGGTACAATATTAATTAAAGGTAAACTGATAGGTTATACTTAAAGCAACCACTAAAAATAAATAACTAGTATGCCAATACAGGTGATAAAATGAAATCATAACAAATACTCAATTAATCCAAAAGAATACAATAACAAAATTAAAAATGGAAAAAAATAACAGGTGGGGCAATAGAAAATAAACAGCAAGATGGAAGATTTAAACCCAACCATATTCATAGTCATTTTATATTTTTTTAACTGGAGTATAGCTGTTTTGCAATGTTGTGTTAGTTTCTACTGTACAGTGGAGTTCCCTGTGCTATAGAGCAGGTTCTCATTATCTATTTTATACATATTAGTGTATGTACGTCAATCCCAATCTCCCAATTCATCCCAACCCCTCTTTTCCCCCTTGGTATCCATGCGTTTGTTCTCTACATCTTCCATAGTCATTTTAAATGTAAATGGTGTAAACATCCCAATTAAAAGGCAGAGGTTGTCAGATTAAATTTTTAAAGACCCAAATCTATAGTAATAGCATATGAAGTAGATTTTAAAGAATATTAACAGTGATAAAGAGGATCATTTGAAAATGACAAAGGGGTCAATTCATCAAGAACATGTAACAATAGTAAAAGTTCCTGTATCTAATGACAGAGCTTCAAACTACATGAAGCAAAAACTGACAGAAGAGAGGAAGAAATAGACAAATCTCTAACTTCAGCCATAGATTTCATCACCTCTCCGTCAATAATTGAAAAAACAAGTAGAGAGAAAATGAGTAAAAATACAGAAGATTTGAACAACACTCTCAACCAAATTGACATAACTGATATTTATAGAACACTTCACCCAATAACAGCAGGATACACATTTTTTCAAAATGCATAGAAAACATTTATCATGGGGCAGGCAGGCCACCAGTATTTCTCATCCCCTCCAACTCTGAGTCACAGAGGCTAAATTTATGGTCAGTGCAGCTGAGAAATTGGGGGCTCCCTTCCTCCCCTGAGTCTCCACTCATAGGGTGGAGGCTCTACCCCAGATGCAGCAGCCAGAGAATACTTGCTCCAATCTCACCCAAGCCAGCTTTCAGGGCACTGGGAGAAACAAGTTGAGAAGACCAGAGGCTACTACCCCTCACCCAGCAGTGGCTCAGAGACTTAGTTAAGGGGAAGAGGCAGTCTATAAGAAGAGAAAATTCCAAAGCTCTCCCTCAACGGAACTGACTCTATTTGAAACAGTGAGGAGAAGTTAATCCTAAACGTGCTCTTGAAAACAGTGGACAATAATGCAGACAAATAACCCAATTTTAAAGCGAGCAAAGGATTTGAATAACCATTTCTCCAAAAAAGATATATAAATGGCCAATAAGCACACAAAAATGCTCAGCATCACTTGTCATCAAGAAAATGCAAACCACCATGAGATCACATCCACTAGGATGGCTATAATCAAAAAGGCAGATAATAACAAGTGTTGGTGAGGTTTCGGAGAAATTGGAACCCTCATACATTGCTGATGGAATGTGAAATGGTGCAGCCATTTTGGAAAACAGTCTGGTAATTCCTCAAAAGGTTAAGCATAGAGTTATCATATGACCCAGCAATTCCACTCTTAGGTATGTACCCAAGGGAAATGAAAACGTATGTCCACACAAAAACTTGTACATGAACGTTCATAGCAGTATTATCCATAACAGTCAAAAAGTGGAAACTCAAATGTCCATCAAATGATGAATGCATAAATTAAAATATCCATTGCCATAGACAATGTTTGTGTCCCCCAAGTATTCATATGTTGAAATGCTAACCCTTAATGTGATATTAGGATGTGGGGCCTTTGGGAGATGATTAAGTCATAAGGGTTGAGCCCTCATGAATGGGATTAGTGCCCTTATAAAATAGACCCCAGAAATGTAAACTGGTGCAGCCACTATGGAAAACAGTATGGAGGGTCCTCAAAAAACTAAAAAACTAAAAACAAAAAACTAAAAACAGAGCTGCCATATGATCCTGCAATCCCACTCCTGGGCACATATCTGAAAAAAACTATAATTCAAAAAGATTCCAATGTTCATTGCAGCACAATTTACAATAGCTATGGAAATAGCTATATGGAAATAACCCAAATGTCCACTGACAGATGAATGGATAAAGAAGATATGGTACATATATGTAATGGAATATTACTCAGCCATAAAAAAGAATGAAATAATGCCATTTGCAGCAACATGGATGGACCTAGAGATTATCATACTAAAAAAAGTAAGCCAGAAAGACAAACACCATATAATATCACTTATACGTGGAATCTAAAATATGACACAAACGAACTTATCTTCAAAACAGAAACAGACTCACAGACATAGAGAACAGACTTGTGATTGCAAAGAGAGGGAGCAGTAGGGATGGAGTGGGAGCTTGGGATTAGCAGATGCAAACTATTATATATATGTATAACTGAATCACTTTGCTGTACACCAGACACTAACACAACTTTGCTATACAGTAGAAATTAACACAACATTGTAAATCAACTATACTTCAATCAAATAAATTTTTTTAAAAAGAACACCAAGAAAATAAGAGAATGCCAAAAACTAAAATTTAACTTAAATTAAATTAAATTAAATTAAATAGACCCCAGAGAGCTCCCTCACCCCTTCTGCCATGTGAGGACACAGCTAGAACACGGTAGTCCAAGAACCAGGAAGTGGGCTCTCACCAGACACCAAATCTACCTGAGCCTTGATTTTAAACTTCCCAGCCTCTAAAACTATGAAAAATAAATTTCTGCCCTTTATTGAGCTGCCCAGTTTATGGTATTCTGTTACAGCAGCCCAAATGGAAAAAGACATACATACCGTGGAATTTTATCTAGCAATTAAGAGAAATTCAGTACTGATACATGTTACAATATAGGCCAACCTTAAAAACATGCTATGTGAAAGAAACCAGTCATGAAGGTACACATATCATATGATTCCATTTATATAAAATGACCAGAATAGAATTATATATAGAGAAAGTAGATTAGTGTTTGCCTAGGGCCAGAGGAAGCTTGAGGGGAAACGGAGAGTCACTGTTAATGGGTACAGAGTTTCTCTTGGAAGTGATAAAAATGTGCTAAAACTGACTGTGATGATGGTTGCACAACTCTGTAAACATAATAAAAACTATTGAATTGTACACTTTAAATGGGGAAACGGTATGACATTTGAATTATAGCTCAATAAAGATGTTATTTTAGAAAAGAGCTATTGAAACACACAACATGAATGACCCTCAAAATAATTACACTGAGTAAAGGAAGCCATTTTTTTTTAAAGGAAGCCATATTTTAAAAGAGTACATTCTGTATAATCCCATGTATGTAAAATGCTAGAAAATGCAAGTGATCTATATTTACAGGAAGCAGGTCAGTGATGGCCTGATTGGGGGAGGGAGGAATGGATTACCAAGGGGTGTGAGGAAACTTTGCTGATGACAGATAAACTCACAATCTTGATTGTGGTGATGGTTTCATGAATGTATACACATGTTAAAATTTATCAAATTATATGATTTAAATGTGTGCAGCTGTATATCACTTATCTTCAGTAAGACTGCAACAAAAGAGCCTGCTAAAAAGCCAAGCTTACACATGATCACAAAATCTATTTCTATGTGTAGATATGCAGATATAAAAGACCAGAAAAGTACCTGATAGACATACATAAAATTAATAACACTGGTCACCTTTGGGGAGTGGGGAGGAGGGGACATGAAAACGGAGTGTCACTTTAACACTATATACTTCTGCCTTCTTTGTATTTTTTACAAGAATGTTCTATATGTACAATTTGTACAAATAAATAAAAAGCTAATAAAATTACTTTTAATTTTAAAATAGTTAAAAATCCAACAGCAATGACAATACCCAGTTTCAAAATAAAAATTACCCTATTTGATAAAGATGTCCTTAAGCCCGCAGAGGCGTGGAGTCAGAAAACTAGAAGGAACCTCAAGGAGAAACCATCACGATGACTGTTTTGAGGGCTGGGAAGAGGGGTGGGTGGAGGTGAGAGGCACCCGATCACTAACTGACCCGGGGTGACCTGCTTTGCATTGACTGAGGGACAAACGATTCAAGTGCAGACAAATCCAGGGCCATGCCTCTGCCTCATTAGGTGACCTGAGCCAGGTGCTTCACTCTAGGGCAGTTTTCCTGTCCATACAGTGAGGGTTGTTCAGGATGGCCTGTGAGGACGCCCCTGCTCTGCTCTTCTGTAATTCTCTTTGTCTCTCCCTCCAGTTCCCTCCCTTGTTACACTCTTTCCAGATTTTGCATTTTCTTAAGATCCCTATGAGAGTTCAGCCCAAATCTCTAACCCTCCTGGAAAGCAACTCTGCCTATCATTTGTTCACTCACTCATTCCTTTCTCTTTAAATGTATTCACCGAGAATTGCTTATGCATTGATTTAATTGTGCATCCATCCATTCATTCATTTATTGATCCTGTAAACATTCTCGGCCCGCGCTGGCTGGGGACTGACCTGTGAGGGTGGATCCCTGGCCCTGAGCCACCTTCTCCAACTTTTCCACACCAATTAAGATTTCTAAGTAGATTCTGTGTAATTGGGTCTTCGAGACATCATCCCTGAAGCACCCCAAAGTTTCTAAACTGGGCGCATTTCCTCTTCTCCCTCTAAATTGCCTTGGGGATGGTGCAGTCCCTTGGCGCAGGGAGCTTTGAAAGGTGCCTGCTTCCCGGGAGGCTGTCAGCTGGCATGGAGCTGGGAGCTGCCCAGGTCGGGTGGTCCCTGGCTGCCCACAGTAAACTATCAGGCACCCTATTCAGCCTTGAGCCGACCAGAACTTCCTACTTCTACCAAACCTGACACATTTTCAAAGAACTCCGCTGAATTCTAAGTACTTTGTCTACTTCCACCAAATTCTAAAAGCTCCACGTTAGTCTATCAAGTTGCAAGCGCTTCGCTGAATTCCACAAAAGCCTAGGCATGTCTTCTTAGTTTGGAAAGCTGAGTCAGTGTGAAACTCGGGGTCCTGCCCACCGGGGTTCCCTGGATACAGGAGGCTCAGACCTGCTTCTTTGACCTGTTTTCTCCTAGTTCCAGCCAGAGAAGGTTCCTGATCTCTGCAACATTTTCCAGGGAACAAGGGACATGGATCTGGAAGAGCCTGAAGGTAAGTGAAAAAATGGGGAAATGGGGGCAGAGGAAGGGGCTGGGAGTCAGGAGCCCCAGGGAAATTCCTGGAGCCTTGGCTTCCCCCTCTAACTCACTGTGCAGTGCTGGGCAAGCCTCTTTCCCTCTCTGAGCTTCACTTCCCCCATATATAACAAGGGAGTGGCCTTGCTGATCTGCAAGACCCCTCCCAGCTCGGCCATGTGTCATCCAGGGGAGGAACAGCTCGTATCTGGCAGCCAGCTGCTCATTCCCAAGTTGTCTTAGCCCCAGGAAGTGGCAGCAAGGCAGGAAGAAGTTGTCTGTGGCCAGGCTGGGGCCTTCAACTTGGCCTTCAGAATCTAGGGTGAAGAGGGGAGAGGGGTGGCACCCCTGTGGGCTGACTGGGGTAGGCAACAGGCAGGAAGTGGGTGAGAGAGGTGAGCGCCATTCTGGAGGTGCAAACACAGGGCCGTGATGCACAAAGGACAGAGGGCTTAGGTGGCCTGGGAGAGGATAAAGGAAGGCTCCCCGGGAGAGGTAGCATTTGAACTGGTTTTCAGATAGCATTTGGCCAGAAGAGATCTGAAGGCAGGAAGGACACCGTGGGCTCTGCAGACGAAGCTTCCTGGCCCTGCTTTGGGAACCAGAGTCTGTCCCACAGCCGGCAGCCACATCCCTCCTCCTCCCCGCTTCCTGCAACTTCTCCCACCCCTGCACTGCCCCCATCCCCACTGCCGAACCCCCCAACCCCACAAGCCCCAGCCCAAGGAGAGAAGGCACAGCAGGAGGCTCAGATTCTCAGATTTTCAGCACTCAGGCCAGAAGGCAGACAAGGCACTGAGCAGGTCTGGTGACCATGTCCCTGCTCTGAGCTTTCTTTGTCCTCCTGCTTCATCACCCGGCAGAGTTTGCTCCCGCCCTCCAGGCTGCTGCTTCTCTAGTGATACCTCCATGGCCCCTGCCTGGTCTCCACACACCTCCTCCGGGGGAAGTTGTCCTGCCTGGTCCTCTGAAGCCCTGGCCACAGGTCCGAGGGTCTGCACTAACAGGGTGTGTGTGTGTGTGTGTGTGTGTGTGTGTGTGTGTGTGTGTGTGTGTGTGTGTGAGAGAGAGAGAGAGAGAGAGAAAGAGAGAGCAAGAGTGAGTGCCTGCTGCACAGGTACATACACTCAAGCCAATGACAGTACCCATACATGCACGAGCCTGGTGTGGCGTATATACTCACAGGAGAATGTGTGGGCCTGGCTGCCAGGCGGGCGTTTGTACACACAGGTGGATGTGTTTGTGGTGACCTGCGTGGGTGTATATATACTCGGACAGGTAGACCATCACTGCAGATGTCTGCCAGTGACTTTAGGGGATAAATTATGTGGTACATGGAACCGCGCAAAGAGGCGGCCCTGGCACAGCACCTGCTGCTACCGATACTCTGTCCAGGGAGGGTGCCTCTCCAGGAAGCCAGCCTCAGAGTTCCCCGGCCGAAACTTGAAGGGAGCTCACAGCTCACGCTCCCCGACCCCACGACGTCTCTGGACACAGTCAAAGTGAGGCAAGACCTCCTATCTGTGGACCTGGGGCAAGGTCGGAGCTCTCCTTGCTGCAGAAAAGGCCCCTCAGCCCCTGAGGTAGGGCCCAAAGCTCGGGACCCTGCATTTGTATGTGTGAGAGGAGCGTCCACAGGGGCCCCCCAGCCTGGGCCTCGCTGGGTGGTGGAGGCCCAGGGATACCCGGAGAGACTCCGTATCAGGAAGGATTTTGTGACCCTTCGAGTGGCCTGAAGGCACAAAGAAAAGAAGAAAAGTTATGTCTAAGGGAGTAATGCGCTTCCTGTCACTAGAGGCGTGCAAACAGAAGCAGGATGAGGCTTGGGTGGGAACTGGAGAGGAGTTCTGCCTGGGAATGTTTGGCATCCAGTGGCCTGGGGGCACACGTGTTCTCATTCGTTCCCCTAATGCCTAGCACAATGCCTGGCATATGGTAGGAACTCAATCACTTCTTGATTCTGAAAAATGGGAGAACTAAGAGAAGGAAATAGTCTGCTACAAGGGAGGCTTTGACAGGAATTGGAGCTTAACGCAGACCAAGGCTTGGGCGGTGCATCCCAGGGCTTAGTGACATAGTGCCAAGTGCCCGAAACACCAAGGAAAGGTTAAGTCATGCTCCTTAGCTGGTGAGAAGATTAGGGGCAGGGTGGGGACTTGGGAGAAAGACGTCCATCCAGTGCGGTAAAAGAGCAACCAAGATTTGGGGTTTAACAGAGGCAAACATCTGCTCTGAGCATGGTGCAGCTGTCATGTTGTTGGGAGGATTGGATTCTAGACTCGCCTTGCCAGGGATCTGCTGTGTGGTCTCAGTTTCCCTACCTGCACAATGGGAGCTCCAACGAGCTCTCAGGGCATATTCCACGCTGATGCCTAGGAGTTCATGAAGTCAAAGCAGCCCTGGCTCAGGTTCAGAGAAAACAGGAGGTTTGGGGCAGGGCCAAAAGATCTATCAAATTTTCGCTCAAAAACACACGATGGAGGCAGATTCTGAAGGTCAATCCACACACAGTAGCTGATGAAGCAGGCCCTATGGGGGGACAGGTGGACAAGCGCTCTGGTAGGCTCAGAGGCCAGGAGCCCCTCCAATGCGAGGCACAATGTGTGCTTCATACATGGAGACCAGAGCTGACCTGCAGAGACAAGTCAGATTTCTGCAGGCTGAGGGAAAAAGAAGGGCATCCCCAACAGTGGGAATGGTGTAAAGTAGCTCAGAGGCTTCCTGAAAGCCAGGAGGTCCCTCAGAGACCACCTAGCCCAGTGATTCTCAAAGTGTGGTCCCTTGGCCAACAGCAGCAGCATCACTCAGACCTAACGAGTTAGAAACTCTGGGGATAGAGCCCAGAAATCTGTGTTTTAACAAACTTTCCAAGTGATTCTAAGATTTGAGGACTTTTGATCCAGCCCATTGCTTCCCAGACTATGTTGGTAGAATACTTATTTGCAGGAGGTTAATGGGTGCTCTGTAAAAGGAGCATCTATGGTCAAATAAGTTTGGGAATTACATACTCTACACTGCTTTCAGAAAGTCACAAATCACAGTGGGGCATTAAAGGCTCTGAGAAGTCCTGCAGTATATTATTTACTTTTGATTAACCCAATGTTGTTTCAAATTGATTTTTCAGATTGCCTACTAACATTTCCATTAAGACTCTTAGGGAGATTCTGATCCACATCAATCCTCATTTTTCACATGGATAAATTGTAGCCTAGAAGAACCGGGACTGCCCAAAGTCAGAGAAAGAGAGTGTGTCAGAGCTGGAAAAGACCCTAGCAATACATCTCATCCCTAAAGAGACTCTGTGGGCTCCCTGCCACCCTGCACTCTCTTTCCCTGCCTCCCAGCTGTGCCCTCCAGGGCCCCGCAGTATGGAGCTGGTCAACAGGACAGAGGTCTCTGAGTTCCTTCTGAAAGGATTTTCGGGCAACTCCGTCTTGGAGCACCTGCTCTTCCCTCTGTGCTCAGCCACGTACCTGGTGACCCTGCTGGGGAATACAGCCATCGTGGCAGTGAGCGTGCTGGACGTCCACCTGCACACGCCCATGTGCTTCTTCCCCGGCAACCTCTCCATCCTGGATATCTGCTACACGTCCACCTCCTGTCGGCCCAGAAGACCATCTCCTTTCTTGGCTGCGCAATGTAGATGTGTCTGAGCCTGTCCACAGGCTCCACAGAGTGTCTGCTGCTGCTCGCTGTCATGGCCTATGATCGCTACCTGGCCATCTGCCGGCCACGCAGGTACCCTGTGCTGATGAGCCACCGGCTCTGCTTGCTGCTGGCGGGAACCGCCTGGGTACTCTGTTTCTTCAAGTCAGTGACTGAGACAGTCATCGCCATGAGGCTGCCCTTCTGTGGCCACCGTGTGGTCAATCACTTCACCTGTGAAATCCTGGCAGTGCTAAAGCTGGCGTGTGGTGATATGTCAGCAACGAGGTCTTCCTGTGGGTGGGTGCCATCCTGCTGCTGCCCGTGTCCCTGGCGTTCATCTGCCTGTCCTACGTGCTTATCCTGGCCACCATCCCGAGGGTGCCCTCAACCGCTGGACGCCACAAAGCCTTCTCCACCTGCTCGGCGCACCTGGCTGTGGTGCTGCTTTTCTATGGCACTGTCATCTTCATGTACACGAAACCCAGGAGCAAGGGGGCCCGCATCTCTGATGAGGCCTCCACGGTCCTCTATGCTGTGGTCACGCCCATGCTGAACCCCGTCATCTACAGCCTGAGGAATAAGGAAGTGACGGAGGCCTCCAGGAAGGTGTGGGGCAGGAGATGGACCTCCAGGTGAGGGAGGCCAGGGCTCTGCAGGCTAGCAGGCCAGGCCTTCATTAGCTTACAGTGAGGGCTGCGGGTCTGTAATCTCCAGCCCAGAAATGCAGCACCAAGTCCCACTGGTCCTGCCACAGAGGAGCTCACAATCACCCCTCTGCTCCTCCCCCCCGCAGAGCCATGGGGCGCTCTCAGCTTCACTGCCTGCATCTTTACACCAGCCTCCTTTCTGGCCTTAGGATTTCAGTCTTGTTCCTCCCAGTCTCTCCTCCAAGGGGCATCCAGAGGGATCTTTTTGAAAAGTACATGTGATCCTGTTACTCTCCTGACTGAAACCCCTGGATGGCTCCCCGGAGCTCTCAGGATGAACTGTGAGGTCTTCAGTGGGGCATTCGAGGACCCCACAAGCTGGCCCTGACTAAACCCCCTCCCCGTCCTGTGCCCCACAGCCTCCCTCCTGTCAGCTGCACACACCAGCCGGCCGTGAGCCTCAGTGTTGCCCAGCACTGCCCAGCTCTGTGCCCTTGCTGCTTCTTTCCAACCCAGCACGCAGCTCCACGCGCAAAAGGACTGCCTGACCCTCAAGGCCCATCTTTTTATTTTTTAAATATAGTCCCATGTGATATACAGGAGGTTCTTGTTTTTCTGTTTTATATATAGTAATGTGTATCTGTTAATTCCACACTCCTAACTTATCCCTGCCCCCATCTCAAGGCCCATCTTGAATGCCACCTCCGCCAGGAAGCCTCCCCACTCTGCATCTCTTACAGTGCTCCTCCTGCTTTATTTTCAGTATTACTGTAAGAGCAAGTAGTATCGGATTCCACTCTGTCCCAAGGTCCAGCCCAGCCCAACCCCAGATAAATAAATAGATAGATAGATAGATAGATAAATAGATAGATAGATAGACAGACTTCTTAAATAAATAGAAAACACACTGATGTAGGGGTGACAATGGCAGAGCCTGGGGTCCTTCCCAAATCTGAGCAGAGCTGAGATGGAGCTCACAGATGACAGGCATGACCTAGTGCCTTGAGAGGTGACAGTAGAGGCAGTGACGAGCCCCAGCATCCAAGATTTCCAGACCTGCCCAGCCACCGGGATACCAATCACTCCAAGCAGCTTAGGGCCTGGATTCTCCTGTCTCCCTTTTAGCAGCAGTAGCTTCCGGGGCCTCCCTGCCCGGCATCCAGGCCTCACCTGGCCTTGGGGAGACTCTGCTCTACCTGTCTTTAGCCCACCCCCTACGACCCTGCCATAGCTACCTCTTCCTGGTGCTCAGCCTTTTCCCAGCTTTCCTGAGAGCTCAGGGAACACACAGAGGAAATGGACTCAGATTCAGAGAGCATCTCCATTCCCTGGCCCCTCTGGCCTCCGTGTCACCGTCCATGTGATGGGAGAGCTGAGCTTGGCCTCAAGCAGCAGGCCAGCTCTCCTGCGGCCTGGCTGCAGGTAAGCACATTCCTTGCTTGAGCCCTCAGTTCCCCTCCAGTCCCTCTTCCTGTTTCCTCGGTTGGTCAGAACAGAGGCACAGAGGAGGGAAGCACAGCCCCGCAGCTCACAGCCCGACCAAGCCAGGGTGACCGCTGCCACTAAGACCTTCTGCTAGGCCTTTGATGCCACGACAGGGGTTAGGACTTTATCCTGTGTGCATTTGGGTTTACAATCATTACTTATCGATACTTTTAGAAAGGTCACTGATTAGATACCTTTCTTCACCCATGAAATTGTCAAATAATTGTTTTTAATGTCTATTGTTAACCACAGTGCAGTGAAGTAGGTAATGTCATACACTGCAGGTGGGGGTGGGAATGAGTTAATATGACCTTCCTGCCAAGTAAACTGTGGGTATGAAATCAAGAGACTTAAAAACTTCAGACCTTCTGATGCAACACCTCTACTTCTAGGAATTAGTCTGAGAAAATTATTAGAGATGCAAAGATTTATGTATAAGTATATATATATATATATATGGATATTAATCACAGAGTTATTTATGGTAACAAAAAATTGTAAGTATCTTAATGTCCAAGCATAGCAGAATGTTTAAATAAATCCTGGTGGAGCCCAATGATAGACTGTGACACAGCCATTAGAAATCCTATTTTTTGAAGGATATTTGATGATGGGAAATTCTCACACTGTAATTAATAGAAAAAGGCAGAACATATAACTTTGTACTCAGTATAATCCCAGTTCTTTAAAGGTATTTTTCTTATGGATGTATGGATAAGTATGTACGTAGAAAATTCTGGAAAATTAAGACAAAATGTGAACTAATAGTCGTTTCCTTTGGCTGATGGGGTTACAGATAAATATTGTTTCCTTAATTATTCTTTCCAATATTATCCAATACTTCTAAAATGAACATCATTTTGAACTTAAAAATAATGTTATTTTTGAGAAATGGAAGATCATGTGGCTCCAGAGTAGAGCACAGACGAGAAGGGCCCTGGGCTGAAGGCAGGAAGTGTGGAAGCTGGTGCCATAACCCAGGCACCCATGGGGCCTGACCCAGGTGGGCAGTCAGGCAGAGAGGGCGGAGCTGAGAAACCTTGGGGACATTCAGCTGATTGCAGAGGTGGCTGAGGGAGAGGGGAACTGTGCGCTGGTGCCCGGGCTTCTGGCTTATTTGGGTGGATAGCGCTCCACCCTGAAAGAAACCCTGAGTTATGGGGAAGATGAGAGGATCAGGTTGGAGGGGGTGGGAGGGTGGTGATGAGCTTGTTTGGACGCATTTGTGGGCAACCACGGGGTGGCAAGACAGCCCTGTTCCTAAGCAGCTGGAAAATAAGTGGGGACAATCTTCCAATATTTATTTTGACCTGTGTCCTTGACAAAAAAAAAATTCCAAGAGACAAATCATAGTATAATGGGAAAATCTGCAACTGCTGCTGCATTATTTAAGGCTGTTTTTTAGTCCCTAAACTGTGTCAAGTTGTCATTCTTTATCGTGAAGGAAAGAGAAGGACACGGGAAGGGAAATGGAAAAGGGAACCTGCAGAAACTCATGCACCTGGCTCAACCCCTGACTTCATGGTCCCTCACAAGGGCTCGGGGTCTCACCCTGTACAGCAGTTCGCTTTCCTTAACCTTTCATGAGCGCAGGTCCCTACAGCACTCCTGGAAGGAGACACCCCATTTCACAGCCCAGGACGCCGAGGCCAAGGGCAGGGGTCACACCGCCCGAGCCTCAGGTCCAAGAGGCAGGGCTGCAATGAGACCTGGTCTTCAGATTCTCTGTCCAGTGTCTCTCCTGTGCCCTCCTCACCCAGCCAGGGCCTCCTGGAGAAACACAGGGAGCCTGGGGTCTCTGAAGCCCCATAGCTGCCAAATGTGCAAACCTGTGTAGTTGCAGAGTTTGAACTTTAAATTGGGCAGGGACTGAGAGGTCCCCAAGGGCAAGGAGCACGCAACCTGTCTACATGGCAAGGGACCAGGAGGCTGGGCCTCAGGGCCTCCCCCCGGCCCATCCCAGCACAGTGTGTCTGCTGGTAATGAACTCAGTACTCCCTTGCTCTGCTCTCCCAGGCCTCAGGTCACCTCACCGGGCAGCTGCTTCAGCCACCTGCCTGCACTAATGCCACTGAGCCAATAGGTAGGAGGTAAGGAGAACCCATCTCGCGTGTTGACTCTTCTCATGACCTTTTTTTTTAAACACGCAAAAACCCAGAATATCTGCTTGGGGAAGGGAACATAATGATAGTAATAATATCAGCTACCACTGACTGAATACTTACCATGTGCCAAGCTCTGTGCTAACAGCTTTCACTGGATCCTCAAAATCACCCCATAAGGAAATACTATTCTTATCTCCACAGGTAAGGAAGCTGAGGCTGAGAAAACAATTAGCAAGTGGCAGGTCTGGGACATGGGCCCTGGTTGCTCTGACTCACCTCAAAGCCCACACTCACCTGCTTTGCTAACACAGCGAGGAATGTGAAGCAGGAATCCCAGATCCAGGCATTTCCGGGAAATTGTAACAGGAGCTTCTTCTTGTTATGCTCCTCACCTTCCTTTTAAAATAATATGTAAAGCCTAAAATAAGTATTAAATGGTTCAAACTAGATTTACCAGCCAGTGAAATTGACATGATTTACCATGCAAAGTGACCCTGGGTCTGTCAGACCTCAGGGTTGGAAGTTGCTAGAAAGATGTGAGGAGGGAATGTTTTGAAGGTTGCACAGAGTACCAGAGACAAGCTAACTGAATGGCTCCATTTCACTCAAGGAGAAACTGGACGAAGGTCATAAAGCAGAATCGGAAGAAAGGCAAGAATCCAATCTGGGCCCCTCACTCCCAGTCCAGGGCTCCTTCCATGGCATCTCCCTGCCTCTCAGGAGGGGTGAAACTGGGGAGTGGATTAGACAATGATTCTCAGAGACACTCAATTTCCTATCACTCTGGCTACCTGACTTTCCAGGACATGACAGGGTGAGAGGCCTGGCAGACAGATGCTAGAGTGATTTCCTGAGTGTATTGCGAAACGCCATCGTACCCAAGGGCTCTGCAACGTTTCTGGTCCTCTTCCTTCTGAGCATGTGGTAGGACTACACAGGCCAGTGCGTTGTGGGCATTTGGGATACAAGTCACTTCTGGGTCGGAGCACTTAACTTCTGGTGTGAGATGCTCTGGTGTGTTCTTCCCCAGCCGTAAGAACTGGTGATGTCCCAGATGGTGGAGCCAGGGTCTCTGAGGATGATGACCTGGAACAGAGCCCCCTGAAAACCTGCAATGGACATGTAGCATGAGAACTAAACCTCTGTCGTGGTAAGCCACTAAAATTACGAGGTTGTATGTTATTACAGCAAAACCCAGCTCATCTTAACTGATGGACCAAGGGAACCACAGCTGCTCCCTGATGCCCCAGCCTGGGCCCACGTTGCAGTCAAAGCTGTCGGTAACATGGCAGCATGGTATTTTCTAGACACAGCCTTATTTCTTAGGGGTCATAAGCCTATAGCCTGGTGGGTTGTTCCTAACTTCCATGAATGTGTTATGATCAGACTCTTAAATTGTAAGGAAACCTATCACTCTCCTGATTTAGCTCTCCAGAGAGAGCAGCTATCCCTGCAGGGAGGATACTGGCCCCACTAAAGCTCTCCTCCCAGCAATCACACGGCTGCATTGTTGTTCTGCTGGTGTGTGCTCTGGGGGAAGGCGAGAGAGGGTGATCTCAAGGTAAGAAATCTGGGATCAGGATTTTGGCAGAAGAAAAGCACTGGATCTCAAATGGCACCTCCTGCGTGCAGGCACTGCAGGGTGTTAGGGATGAACTGGACACAACCTTTTGATTTCCAGAGCTCACAGTCTACTGTGTGAGAGAGAATGACACACACAACAAACTAACTGTGCTAGCGGCTGTGTGAGCGTCATGTTTTCGGCATGGTCAGTTCTGTGGACTGGGAAGGCAGGCCCCACAGAGAAGGTGTGTGTGAGCTGAGCCTTGGAGGATGAGTGGAAGAGAAAGGCCGCTCCGGCTGAGGAAAGTATGAGAAGAGGGACGAGACAGGAGCGTGCGGGATTTGTCCATCAGTGGGGAGTGGTCTGAGGCTGAGCAGGGGTGCATGAAGGTACAGGAGTTGAGGCAGGAGGGCAGACCAGAGCCTGATGACAAAAGCCCTCAAATGCCTGTGCCATTCCCACTCGATTTTTTTGTTGGAGACAAGGGTGGGGAAGAGAAATGCAGAGTCAGGCTATTTCCCACCTTTTACCTGCCTGAAAACACCCTCCACACCTATGTCCAGTGTCAAAATTTGAGGTTAAAAGGTCTTTTTTGGGCAACACACCCAACAACGACCAAGGCCTTATAACTGAATCTGAAATTAAGCTTTGGGCTTAATCCAGCCACATGAAGTCACAACCCAGGAAAGACGCTTCCTTTTAACTTCTTTCCAGACCTCAGGTTTTACTTTACATCCCAGACTCAAAGAGAATCTCAGAGGTTTCTAAAGTTGAGAGAGGAAGGGATGTGACCAAGGTCACCAGAGAGCAAGGAAATGAGTGTAAACTCTGTTAGACCAGAAGCCGCATCTGCCTCTGCTGTATTCCCAGCACCCAGCACACAGTAGGTGCTCAATAACAATTTGATGAACGAGGGAACGAATGAGGGAACGAATAAAGCTAGTCAATGACTGACGACGCCTCTACCACATGAGACCTGGTTTCCCTCTTTGTGTGAGATTACTGCTGATATTATTTATCCTAAAAAGCAATATGGAGGCCAAGAAGAGAGTCACTTGGTTTTCAGGACCAGGGTTAAATGCTGTGACCAGCGGCTCTATTGGGATATGTATGTTCGTGTATGTTCTTTTAAAAATCAATGGATGGGGGCTTCCCTGGTGGCGCAGTGGTTGCGCGTCCGCCTGCCGATGCAGGGGAACCGGGTTTGCGCCCCGGTCTGGGAGGATCCCACATGCCGCGGAGCGGCTGGGCCCGTGAGCCATGGCCGCTGAGCCTGCGCGTCCGGAGCCTGTGCTCCGCAACGGGAGAGGCCACAGCAGAGGGAGGCCCGCATACCACAAAAAAAAAAAAAAAAAAAAAAAATCAATGGATGGTCTGTGATTCCTTAAGGAGGAATGGCCAGAATAAGGCTTAAACATCCTATGGAGTGGAAATGTTCAACCTTTATGTCCAAAGGAACGCTAACTAAGCATCACTCATCACCCACCTCCCTCCCCGAGTTCATCTCACTTAAGAAAGAGGGGCAGCACTTGTGACAGGTGTGGCATCTTTTTATCCACTTATTTTTTGTACAACTATAGCCCCAGCACCTAAACAATACCTAGCACAGAGTAGGCATTCAACAAATATTCAGTGAGTGAATGAATCCGAAACACTATGGGCATAATTCAGCCGTATGAAGTCATAACCTAGAAATGATGCTTCCTCTTAACAGGCAAGAACGCTTTAGATTCCAAAGGAGCACCTGAAACATGAACCCTACTCTATTGTCTCCCCTGAGCCCACCCGGGGGAGAAGAGAGAAGAGCCTAGGGGATTAGAATGGGCTCCGCCTCCCCTAAATTACACCAGAACTGCAGAGCTGAGAGGGCCGGCTTGCAGACCTGAAGTCCACTCTCTTATTATACAGATGGTGAGACTAAATTCCACAGGCAGGGCTGACCCGTCCCAGGTCACACATCCAGGTTGCCTGGCTCCCAGGCCAGCTGGTGCTTTTTCCAACACCCGTGTGGTCCAGATGGGAAAGGAGGGAGAATGAGATGGATGCAGCCAACCAGACGGCCATGACAGAGTATGTCCTGCTGGGGCTACACGAGCACCACAACCTAGAGATGGTGCTGTTTGTACTCTGCCTGGGCATCTACTCCGTGATGGTGCTGGGGAACGCCCTCCTCATCGGGCTGGACATGCTGGACCCCGCCTGCACAGCCCCATGTACTTCTTCCTCAGCAACCTCTCCCTCATGGATATCTGTGGCACACCCTCCTTTGTGCCTCTCATGGTGGTCAATTTCCTGGAAACCCGAAGCACCATCTCCTTCCCTGCTGCATCCTGCAGATATTCCTGACCTTGGCGCTGGGCTCCACGGAGTGCCCGATCCTGGCCGTGACGGCATGTGACCGTCATGTGGCCATCTGCCAGCCGCTTTGTTACTCAGAGATCATGAGCAGGCAGAGGTGCGGGTGGATGGCGGCACTGAGCTGGGGGACGGCCTTTGCCAACTCCCTGCTGCAATCCACTCTCACCTGGAGCCTCCCCTTCTGTGGCCACAGTGTCATCAACCACTTCTTCTGTGAGATCTTGGCAGTGCTGAAACTAGCCTGTGGGGACATCTCTCTAAACGCGCTGCTAACATTGGTGGCCACTACCGTCGTTGACGCCGGCCCTGCTGCTGCTCATCTGCCTGCCCTACGTTTTCATCCTTTTGCTGCCATCCTGAGGGTGCCCTCTGCGGCCGGCTGGCACAAAGCCTTCTCCACCTGCTCTGCCCACCTCACAGTGGTGGTGGTTTTCTATGGGACCATCTCCTTCATGTACTTCAAGCCCAAGGCCAAGGACCCCAACTTGGCTAAGATCATCGCATTGTTCTATGGGGTTGTGACACCCTCGCTGAACCCCATCATCTACAGCCTGAGGAGCACAGAGGTGAAAGCTGCCCCCATAGCTCTGCTGAGGGGAGACCTGCTCTCCAGGGAAATGACCCGTTTTTCCTGTTGCCCTCTAACTCTATCAGGCAGGACAGGCTAGGGTACACTGTGGTCATGACGTCAAAATTTCAGTGGCTTAAAACCACAAAGGTTCCTTTTCTCACTTACGCTGCAGGTCCGTCAGAGGTCGGCTGGGGGATCTGCTCTGCACCGTCGCCTTCATCCCTGTGGGACTCAGGATGATAAAGCAGCTACCATCTGGCACATTGCTGGTCCAAGTGGCAAAAGGCAAAGAGAAAATGACAAAGCCTGCACTGATTCTTAAAGCTTCCACTCATAAGTGGCCTGTTACTTCCGCTTCTACCTCACTGGCCAAGGCAAGGCACACACCAGGGCTGACACCGAGGGGGAGGGGACACCCACCTACCACGCATCTGGAAGGAAGGGGAGGACTGAAGAATTTGTGAAGAGCCTAGTGACAACCACCCACCCTACAGTCCACCCAGGGGCTACTGGAGATTTCTAGAGCTTCCTTTTCTCGGACCAACTGTCCTTCACCGGCTACTGCCAGGTTAATCATCCCAGGAGAGTGCTGGTTAGCTCTCTTCTGGTGGCTTTGGACTGGGTCGAGCTAACTAGGGTGGAACCAGGCCTCCCAGAGTTTCCTTCCCTGTAAGGTTCTGGGATCGGGTGGACCACGAGAGAAATCCGCATGAGATGGGAGGCGAAGGCGGAGCAGCACCGTCGTGGTGGGAGCCCTCACTTGCTGTCACCGGCCTGGGGCTCACCTTGCTGTCGGCGCAGCTGTTCCAGCTCCTGCCACGCCACCTGCAGCTGCTCGGAGGCCCGTGCCAAGTGCAGCGCCACGCCAGAGAGTGCCAGTTCCTCCTGCAGGTCACCAGTGTCACTGAGCCTGAAGGCAGTGAGGCCCAGACACGGGCTCCGGTTTGTCCTCCTGGGTGCTGGTCTGTCCTCACCTCCCCCTTCACGCCCCCCGAGAGCAGCTTCAGGCCCGACACCAGGGGCAGAGGCCCAGCTTTGCACAGGCTTCTCCAACTGCTCCCACAATCGACAGCTCTGTTCTCTACAACAGACGCCTTATATCACTCACGCTTGTCCTGCTACTTTGGCCAGACCCTGGCTGATGCCTCACTCAAGAATCTACAATGGCTCCCCATAACGACAGAATGAAGCCCTAGTTCTTCAGCTGAGTTCAAGCCCTCCAGAACCCAGCCCCCCACTTCTCCAGCCCGATGTTCCACTAACCCCCTTCACACGGTGACCCCTCGCTACAGTGTCTGCACTGCCTGCACCTTGGTGTCTTGCTCGTGCTGATCTCTGGTGAGACCTGGGGCTATTTTCCCAAGCCACCTTAGACACCAGCTCTCTCACACAGCCTTTCCTTGTGCACTTTGGATAGTCTCTCTTTCCTTTACGTCCCACAGCACTTTGTTGGTATCTTTCACTCGGTACCTATCCCATTCTGCTTTGCATCCATGGTATTTCACCACCATGTGGGCTCCTTGATGGCGGGATTCAACCAGGTCTGACTTGTCTCTGCAGCTCCCACAGAGCTTTCCCGATAGAGGGTTACTGAACTGAACTGTCCCTCAGAAGCCCTCACAATGTCACGTCTGGGGATTGGATCCTGTGCTGCTGGGCGTGCCCCAGGCAGTTGTGGACAGTGCGGGGTCTTAGTCCAAATGTGTGGACGGACATGAGCAGGGAGCAGCAGTATCTGGTGGCCACAGCCCTGTATTCCAGGAAGTCACTTGAACAAGTCAGGAGACAACAAAGGACCCCTGCTTTGGGACCCAGGAGGCCAGGGTTCCAGACCTGGTTCAGCTGCTCTGCCTGTCACGGTCTTCTTGCTGGCCCTCTCCCTCCAGGAATCCCACAGGCACCTCAAACTCAAACTATCCACAACTGAACTCATCATTCTGCCCCATAAAGGTGTGTCACCATCTCAGGGAATGGCACCAACACCCCCCCAAGTCACCAAGCCAGAAACGTGGCAGTCACCATAGGCTTTCTTTCATCCCTCACCACCCCACACATCCAATCAGTCACCATGTGCTAGAGAATCCACCTCATAACAGCTCTCGGATCAGTCCCCTCCTTTCCACTGACACTGCCTTCACCATCTCTCTCTCGAATAGTGCAACAGCTGTGTTGCTGCACTTTCAGCCTCCAAATCCTCTCCAAAATCCATTCTCTGCACCAGCCATCAAAACACCTATCTGAAAAGACAAAATAACGCAAAAAAACCCCCAAAACAATCTGGTCTGCTACTCTCCTGCTTAAATTCCTCCAATGAGGCCATTGCTCATTTCCCTAGGATAAAAGCCAGACCCCATGTACCTGCCCAGCCTCATCACTGGCTGCTTGCCTCCGCCCTAACTCCACACACACACACCCTGCAGGTCCAGATGCCCTGAACTAGTCCCAGTTCCCCAGTAAAGATCAGTCTTTCCTGCCCCTGTGACTCCCCCTTGCTGTTGCCTCCCATGTCCAAACACCTGACCTTTAGCTAACATACATTGGAGACTTACCACATACCAGGCTAGGCACTATACTAAGTGTTCTAAGTGCTTTCCTGCTTGGGGACCAGATGGGATGATGGAAATCTCAGGGGAGGAACGTGATATGGACACTGGTGACCAGAGAGAACACTCTCCCAACATCTTGACATTATGGAAACTCATTCAATCCTCACTCAATGCCCTCCACTCCATCCAGCTTCCAGAAAACCCCTTCTGATCCCTCCTAGCTGGGTGGGGTCTGTCTCAGCTCTGTCTCCCTCTTCAGTGCCTTCTGTACTCTGCTGACTGTGTCCTGAATCCCAGCTATTTGGGCTCATGTGTCCTAGTGATCTGTGTGGAATAATATTTCTGATACAGGAACAGACACCTAGCCCACACCTCTCCTTCCTTCTCACCATTCAATTGGTGAATGTGATGTGAGATGTGACCTTCTCACATCACACTCTGCTCAGTGCCCAAGGAAGAGATGTGATTGCAGAAAGCAGAGAACAAAGAGATGTTTTCCTGGCATCTGAGTTTCAAAAGCCTAGGCTCTAAAGGGAACATAAAAGACTTAAGGCATAAACAAAAGATTTGGGAGAAAAATGTAAGAAAAAGTAGGTGTCCCCACCTCCAGATTAATAAGATTCCCTAAGCTAGGGAGAGTAAAAAGCAAGGAGGGGATGTAGTGAGAGCATTGGCATAGGAGGGCCCCAAAAGGGAGGGGCCCTGAGCCCCACTCCCCAGACTAAGCCCCTGGACAGGTTTGCAGGGTGTGAAAGCTGGAGCAACTCATGCATTGCTGGTCAAGTAAAATGCAGAGCAGGACCCCAGGGCAGAAATGGCTGCAAGGTGTCCCTGGGTAGCCAAGGTCTCACAAGTCTTTGCATGCGGCACAGAAGTGGTGGAGAGCCTCGGGACTGAAAGGGTTACACAGATGGGGACAAGAAACCACTCTGGGTTGGCCTGCTTGTACCACTGACTGGGGACCAGGTGGGATGATGGAAATCTCAGGGGTGCCACATGGACCCTGGTGACCAGGGAGAACACCCTCGCAATATCTCGGCATTATATAAGACCCTCGGGACTCAGCTGTGACCTTTGTGGAAAGAGAAGAAATCCCAAAATGACAAAAGATTATGTTTCTGGCACTCGGGCAAAATGGAGACTTAAAACAGAAGTTACATTCTTCTGATATTTCTTGCACATCTAAGATTTGTACCCGCTAGTCCAATTTCCTGAGCCCTTAGCCTCCTTCCCTATTGGGTGTGGGCACCACGAGGGAGGTCTCACTGATTGAAATCATCTCAGCAAGTACACACACACACACACACACACACTCACACAACTCCCTACTCCCGGCTGCTGCAGCCTGACACAATGGGGCAAAAGCCTCAGACAGTAGCTCCAGCAGCTCCTGCCAGCTGGGCTCCGTCACCCCTGTTGATTGTCTCAGGGTCCCTTCTTTCCCTCCCCTCCCCACACCCTTTCCCCCAGGAAAAAAAAGGCAGCACAGAACCAGCAAATACTTAATTGGAGACACACCAGACTCCACCTGCATCAACTCAGGATACCAGCCACCGCAGCCCCAGTCCCAGCCCCATCTGTCCTGCATCCCCCTCCCAGCGCAGCACAGCCCAGATGCTGCCTCTGGGAAGGAAGCCTGAGCCCAGAGTTGCTGAGCTGCTGGGAAGATCTGGAGACTCAGCTTCCCCAGGATGGACTCCGTTTCCTTAGGAACGACGCCACGTCCTGAGAGGGCCAGGCCTCCCAGGGAAGGAATCCATGTCCTCGGGAGGGTTCCATACCCTGGGAAGGGCTCCACACCCCTGGGAGGGACTCCTTGATCCTGAGGGGGCTCTGTGGCCCTGCACGGGCTCCAGTCCTGAAGATGCAGGAGGACTCCAGGCCCTCGGGAATTGTGCCAGGTCCCTGAAAGAGTTCCGTGTCCTTAAGAAAGAATCCATGTCCTCAAGAAATACAACTTGTCTCTTATCCCTGGAAGGACTCATGCTCCCAGGAAGAACCCAAGGAAGGGCTCTCTGCCCCGAGGAAGAGTTCACGTTCCCCAAGGGCAGCCCAAAGCCCCTCTCAGCTGGCACAGATGCTGCTGACAGTGGCCCCTCCCGGGCCCACAAGGCCCAGCTCCTCCTGCTCATTGATGCACAGCTGGTAACCGCAGCCCCGGGCCCGGGCTCCAGATGGGACCTGGCGGTCAGTCTTGGCACGAGGGGGCAGCAAGAAGCCCACACTGCCAGCGATGAGCATATGCCAAATGCTGTGAATGTAGAAGTAGTTGTCTCGGGTCTCCACAAAAGCATAGAGCAGGATGGCACTGCCTGCGATAAGGCTGCCTGGGCACAGGTAGAAAAGCCAGCGGCGCCACGTGGGCGGGTAGCAGTGCCGGCGGCGGACGCTGCGTACTGTCTGGGGGAGGCAGAGAAGTGGGGCTCAGGAACGCGAGGCCTTGGAACCCAAGCCACTGCTGGTCACTCTCAGGCTTCCCCTGAGCCCTGGTGGTGACCTGAAGGCATCTGCCAAGACTGGAGTGCAGCGCTGTGAGCAGCACAGTGATGACGACAGGGTCCAAGCCCACCTTAAACTGGGAACCAGATACCCAAGTCCCTGCACCCAAGTCCTGCTGGGACCTCCCCGCCCCCAGCCCTCCCAACCTTACCCAGGCTGTGGCCAAGATCCCCAGGGCAAAGAGACTGGGTCCAAGCAGGTTCCAGAGTCCATGCCGGTCAAGCTGCAGAGCCATGGACAGCAGCATAGCCCCCAGCAAGTACAGCACCTAGAGAAAGAGGTCTCCAGGGGCTGGGCCGGGATGGCGAGAGGCACTTTGGCAATGCCCCCAGGAGAGATCGGGAAGTGGATTTCAAGTAGACTTTGGCTATGGTTCTCCCCCAGGGCCCACTCTGCACTGACCTGCTTGACCACAGGCTGTAAGCGAGCCATGGCAATGACAGTGACCCACACGGACATTAAAGAGCCCAGGAAGTCACAGAACTGCAGCACATCGTAGTCCATGATGCAGAAAACCACAATGCCTGGCTGGTCACAGGCATGGTAGAACTGGAGGAAGAGAGGACAGGCATTGAGAGAACTTGCGGCAAAGGTCCAGGTCTACAAAACCGGAGAAAGAGGCCATAGGGGTGGCGTGCTGCTGTCAGAAAAGCGGAGGTCAGAGGGCACAGACTGAGCAGAACTGGGAAATGCCCAACTCCCCGCCCCTGAGAAGAACGTGGCAGCGAGGCCCGGTCTGTGTTGTAGGCTGTACGTCTCTGGCAGCCCTGAGCCTCGTCCTCACCTTCCTAATCTTCCTGCTTCTGCAATGTGCTGTGAGAGCACCAAGCCAAGGGATCCAGGTCTCTCAAGCTGAGGCCAATCCTTGCCTGTATCCCCTTGTGCTCGTGTGGGTCCCACCTGTAATCCTGGCCCAAGCTCTGAGGCTGGAATCTGGCCTCTTGGCCAATCCAGACACCAAGCCCTGTCTGTTAGTTCAGACTCTGAGTTATGCTTCACCTTCAGACCTTGCACTAATTGGTCCTCTGCATCCTCTCCCACCCAATGCCATGGGGTAAGTAGGGGGGGACAGTAAGAAAAAAGGCAGTCCCTAAAGCCATGGAAAAGAGCATGGCACTTTACACCACGGGAAGAACATAGGGAAGGGACAGTGCTCACCTACCCTACCTACACTGTGGGGAACACAGTAAAGAATAGGGTATTGAGGAGCTTAAAGGTGGGGTGCAGGGGACACAAGTGGAACTGGAACAAGCTCTACTGGGCACCCCAATTAAAGAGCCAAGCTCTGCCATCAGCCCTTGGGCCTGTGGTTGCAATCCCTGTACCCCACTGGATAATGCTATCAGGACCTCTGGCAACCTGCATTCCCTTACTATGAAAACAGTGACCCAGGGATAACCTAAGTTCAAGTTTATTTTGTCTTGGAACATTTGCTGTCACCTTCCTTTGAACTTCTGTGTAGAATTTAGGTAATTTGAGTACTTATTGATGGTAAACACTAAGGCCATGGATGGTTTCAAGAATATCTGGTGCAGAGATGCAGGAACACGCTTCCTTCATGTGCCTTACGAGCCCACCCAAAGAAAAGAGACTGGGCAAGGTCTCTGAAGACAAACAGCTCTGATCAAGAACAACCTTCATGGGGCTTCCCTGGTGGCGCAGTGGTTGAGAATCCGCCTGCCGATGCAGGGGACACGGGTTCGTGCCCCGGTCCAGGAAGATCCCACAT
>NC_041222.1:28942432-29021081 GCF_002837175.3 Physeter macrocephalus
GCCCCGCAACGGGAGAGGCCACAACAGTGAGAGGCCCGCGTACCACAAAAAAAAAAAAAAAAAAAAAAAAAAAAAAAAGAACAACCTTCACAGTGGCATGCTCACTTCTCTCATCTCCCAACATCGCCCCTGCTCCATGTCAGGAAGAATGGGTTATTATGGTAATGAAAGCAGGGTTAAGAAAAATTACGAAGCTATAATGGGAAAGAAAAAGGTTTTGACCTATGTAAACTTGACCAAAATCTACTCATTGGAGATGAGTTTGAGACACGCCAGCAGATTTTAGGGGATCAAAAAAGTCTCTTAAGATTCTGCGAATCAATCTGTTTGACCTCTGTCCCCTGCACTTTACCCCAGGTCCTCAGAGAGCCATGGCTACTGAGAGCACCGCTTGATAGGAGAAACAACTCAGTGTAGTTGCCAACACTGGGCTGAAAAGCATCAGGATGAACCGAAGCTGGGGCAGGAAGGCTGTACTGTACCATCCAAAGGCAGCCTTTGAAGTGGCTTGATCACTGACTGGAGGGACCCTTTAAGCACTACTTTCAGCCCACATCAGTTTCTTCATCATTCTATCAAAAGGCAACCCTAAGTCACAAGGGCTCTGAGCCCAAAAGAGAGACAGCCTTACAGACCTCAGTGAGACAGGTATCCAGGCCTCCAGAGGCATGGCTCTGGGTGTGGGTAGGGAGAGGGCAGGGATATCCAGCCCACAGCTGAGGAGAGAGATAGCGGAGCAATATCACAATTTCACTCACTGGCAGCAGTGGGGTCTCAGTAACTTCTGGGGAAAATGAAAATGGGAGAACCTAGTCTCCTGTTTGAATGAGTCAGAGCTGAGAAGGCGAAGCTGGAAGCGAGGTCAGGAAGAAGAGTTCAGGGAAAAGGAGCACTATATCCCGAACTCATAGCACAAACCATGACACCCCAACCTCACTGAAACAGCAGCGACCTTAGGGAAAGCAGGTGGGAAACTGAAGCAGGTCTGCTGTGAAAGCTGGCAGAAGCCAGCCCAGATGCAGAGCTGCCACCAACAGGATGGGAAAACACTCAAAAGTTTAGTCTTGAGAGACAAAGGATGAGAAAAAAAATTGCTAATGTTTCTTTTGAACCTGTTGAAGATTTCATCTAGTCATTCAAATTGCAAAATGTGTAACTTCAACCAACAGAGGGGAAAGGGTGACTACCGTAAGGGCAGGGACAAGCTAGGAGTTTAGAAAAAGAAAAATAAATGAAAAAGAACACTCAGGGATATTAATTGACAGTGGGAAACCTTGGGTTCGATTCCTTTGCATTTTAAACTGCCAAGTCTTAAACTTGTGTACCTATCCTCTTTCTTTCCCTTCACTTTGGAGGTAAAGAATGTTGTCCCTTCAGGAAGAGACTGCTATGGAATTATCATGTTTTAAGTGAGCATCCCAGGCTTTTCAGAGGGTTCATAAGTTTGGGGACGTAAATCCCTCTTTTATATTATTACATAGAGAAAATGAGTTCTTACTGGGAAACTTGGAGAGACTTTTCATGTGGGTCCGTATCAGTATTAGAATTAGTGTTTGAATATGCCTCAAAGGTTTATTTTTTAATTCTTCCTCTTATATGTGATTAATTGGGAACTAATTTGGTTCCTAAACAAATCAATATTTTGGCCTTTTTCTATTTCTCTACCTCTAAGACCAGATATACGTACTACTGCTCACTAAATTACCCAATACTGTTTTATGATTTGGATTTTATTTTAAAGCATTAATTTTACCTTTCACACTTCACCAAGTGCTTGTTTCATATGCCTGACTCTCAGGTACACAGACGGAAATGCCCAAACACTTCTGGAAGAGGAACTTGTAATAAATCTTTCAATCTCAGATAAGAGAGGATAAATACCAGCAGAAAAAAAGCAAAGCTGAATCACCCAACATTGAAGACACATCTAAGAAAATAATTAATTGAAGGTTGATTTCCTCCTAGGAATTTCTACATTGAAAAAAAAGAGTGGGGAATAATGGAGAGATCATCTCTGGAGTGGAGAGGTTTTGGGGGATATCATCTCTCTAATCTTCTATGACTGATTATTCTACAAGTATACTAGAAGGTCAAAGAGATTAAGGTTGTAGAAAACCCTTAGGGGTAGAGTTAAATTAAAACTGCAGTGTGGGGACTTTCCTGGTGGTCCAGTGGGTAAGACTCCGTGCTCCCAGTGCAGGGGGCCTGGGTTCAATCCCTGGTCAGGGAACTAGATCCCACATACATGCCGCAACTAAGAAGTCCGTATGCCGCAACAAAGATCCCGCGTACCACAACTAAGGCCCGGTGCAGCCAAAATAAATAAATAAATATTAAAAAAATAAAAATAAATAAAACTGCAATGTGAGGTGAACAACATGATCTACATTTCACCAATCCTGATCTGGCTACTGTCACTGCTGAATGTCCAAAAATGCCATCAGAAAAGTCCATCACTGACTCCCTCCCGGGGCACACTTTGCCAGGGAAACCCGCCAACAACCCGTGGCAGCTTGCTTCATTGAAACTCCTCAACCCGGAGGAGACAGCATCTTGTCATCATATATTCTAGGCATGTTTGTCTCTTCTGCCTGCAGTGCTTCAGCCTGCTTTACTATTCATGGAGCAGGATCCATTATCGATTGCCATGGCACCCATTCAGCACCATCTCTAACCAGGAGGCACAATTTATAGTAAATGAGGTAAAGCAAATTGCTCACCACCATAGATTTCACTGGTGTAACCATTTACCCATCACCTAGAAGCAACTGGCTCAACTGAAAGCTGAAGTGGGCTACTGAAGGCTGAGTTATAGTGGCACCTGGGAAACTCTACCCTGAAAGTCTGGAATACTCTCCTATATGTTTGGCACACAGTATGTGCCCAGTAAATTTTAGTCACCTTATAGTGATCTTATACTTTATGCCATGTATATTCATGGGAGAATATCCCCACACTAATAAACTTTCCCTTATGCAAAAAAAAAATTTTATATATATATATATTGCACTATTGTTGTCTCACTGAAAATTGTGGACCAATTTTTAGATTAGTGTTCCTTTTGTCATCAGCAATAAAAAGAAGTGGTAGAAATAACACAGAAAGATTGGGGGATTTAAGAAAAGAAATTCAGACTACTAACTGGCTTCTATTAGTATAATCTAATTTGACACCTTCCTCAGCTTTGGACATTTCTTTACCTACAAGGTAATTTTGGAAAATTATCCTAAATTGTTTTTCTCTGTGGAATTTTATACTTTTATAACATAACTATACAGTTTGTCTAACATTCCAAAACAGAGTATCCTGGCACTACAGAATTTAAAATTGGAGATGCAAATATATTCAATCCATACAAAGATTAGAATATTTGTACTCGGGATAGAATGAAACTTCCTGCTGTTCTCTTATTTTCTGCTTCCGTTTCCTCTTGGAAACAGTCGTGGGATTTTGCCAAGGGCCACTGAGAATTACTTGTGCTGGTGTGAGGAACAGAAGAGGTAATGAGGAGGTGGGCTTGCAGCCAGGATCTCAGCAATCAGCAAGGAAGGCTGCAGGGGCCCCAGGATGTCAGCTCTGTCTGGGTCTTTTGGGATCCAATTATGAGGACTCCTCCAGCACTGTGAAGGATATGTGGCTTGAACTGTATGAGTCAGAGGTGCACAACCGCAATGTCTGATATATTTTCCCTGTGATTTCTTGTATTTGGTTTGGTTATATTTCCTGACCTTTCGATTGGCTCTTTTTATCTTTTAAGAATTTGAGAACTACTAAAGTGAGGTCGTTAGTATTTCTACATACTCCAGGACTTCTGAGAAACTGAAGTCAGGTTAGAAATGTATCAATGCATGCTCACTGCCCTATGCAAGGGGAACACTACAGCTCAGTGATTACATTAAAGGGATCAGGAGGCAGGCTGAGTGAGAAGTTTGGTTCTACCACTCACCTCAGGCCTTAGGCAAAGTATTTATATTTTCCTCATCTGCAAAAAAGGGATAATAATAATAGCAATACCTCTCTATTATTACAGTGCTATGGGGAGGATTCGATGAGCAGTCTGACACACAGCATGTATTCAGTAGATGCTGTTTTTCTGTTATAGTTAATCTGAACTGTCGGCTATATACAAAATCAAGTGCTGGGTTTGTGGCTTGCTTTGTTTTGCTCTTTTACTTATCTACATTTTGCATTTTAAACTTCTGAAGAACAAAGCTACTGTCTGCTCCCAGGCCCTGGGTAGGAACTGACACACTACTCCCAGGTGTAGACTGTCCTGGATTTGAAGACAAGGAAGAAGACTGTCGCCTACTACGCTGGTGCTGATACCTGCAATATGACCGATGGGTCCTTAAATGGAGACTGCTGAGGAATGAAATAAGTCTAAACTAAATAAAGAACAGGAAAGAGGGACAACAGGAAACCTGCCTGGGAAAAATGAATCACAAGTAGCTCTACACTTTGGCACGTGTGGAAAAAGAACAGGAGTTAGAGAAGGACTTTAGGCAACACCTCAGAGCCAGTACCTTCTCCTTGATCATTTGCTTACTGCCTTATTTAAGAAAGTGAAAGCACTGTATGTGGTGCCAGGCACTTTCAACTCCCCCAGTGTTCCTACTGGGGGAAGGTCTTTTCTTTTCAGGATGATAGGCCATCAAATCCAGAAGATAAGAAGTCATCTGATACTGAATACCCTGGAGCCAATGCCCAGGATGCTTTGTGAAGTGCAGGAGAATGGATACGCTCTCCTCACACGCTCCAGGCTCCTGACACACTTAGGTGTTCTTACTAATTGCGAACCACATTAGATCTGCACATAACCAAGAGTGCGCTGGTGAAAGAGCTGTTGCTAGAGGATTTGGTGAGCAACAATATAAAAAGGATCTGGAAACTAAAAAAGAGAGAGAGAGAAACAATGTTGAATATAAAAACAGAGTGGGGCATTGTCAGAGCAGGTCTAAAAAGGGGACCAGTCAAGCAAAACTGGGGTGTGCTGTTCTCATGCAGCTTAAGTGGCCAAGGTCCTGCTACATGGCTCGGTTACAGCCCACTGTTCCTCACCTATGGAGAAACAACCAGGACTCTAGAACATGACTCAGTTTCAGGACATTTGCCCCCCACTTTCTCCTAGATGATAAGTAAGATTTTTGTAATTTGGATATATGTCTGATCTATCAATACTGGACAATAGGGAGGCATGTATTGGTTTTTGTGATATCCTTGTTGCTAAGACATGTGGAAAAGTCTGAATCCATCTAAGATGTTTGCAGTGCTCATAGGCAGGCATTGTACATCACAAGATACCAAGAGCCCAGGGATGAGATGAAAAGATCCCTAGATGTAGCATCTCAGGGGAAGTGTGTAGACACAATTCCAAACTGTAGGTCAGAGTTTCTCAGCCAGTGTGTTGAGATAAAGGTCCCCTCAGCCCTTAGAGTGGGCAGGCAGGGTGCGGGTCGCTGGAGACCCCACACTGTCTCCAGTGACTGTTGTCTTAAGTCGCAAACAGCCTTGCTCATGTATCCCAGTGTGCCTTATAAAAATTATCATGTTCACGTGCCATGACAGGAAGCGGTCAGGAAGCACTGCTGTACAATGAAGAGGAGACATTCTCATACCATGAAGGTGTAGACATCCCCAAACCCCGTGGTGGAAATGTAGACTCTCACCCACCACCATGGATAAGGACTCGGTGAAGACACAGATGCCACCGCATACCGTGGAGAAGAACATGGTGAAGGTGTAGACAGCCGCTTCCAACACATATCGGCTCCGAATGGCCAGGACCACGGGGGGCAAAAACATGAGGTTGCTCAAGCAGAGCAGTAACGTGGACAGAAGCTGGAATCCGTAGGTGAGCGCATCCGCACTGTCGGTGCAGCCCCAGCCCCGCCATCCTGCGGATGGGAGGGGCACAGGGTGGAAGAGGTGAGAAGGCACCCCAGGCTTCAGCGGACACTTCCGCTGGCGGCCTCAGCTCAAGCCCGACGCCAATGCCAGAGGAGGCTGGTCCCACCCTGACTCCGCGCCCCCTCAAACCCGGCCACTCAGGCTGCCGCCTCCCTCCCGACCGCCCCGGGTGGGCTCCCTCGCCAGCCCAGCCGGCTCACCAGCCTTGCACTCGCAGGCCGCGTACAGGTAGTTGTGCGTGCGCAGCAGCTTGCACTGGCCGTAGGGCCCGCAATCGTCCACACACGGGGACAGGAAAGTGCGCAGCCGCACCTCGGCCGTCGCGTTCCGGCACCGCACGAACCTGCGCACAAACTGCCAATCAACCGGGGCCGGGCGCAGCCGCGCCCCGCCCTGCCCCGCCGCACCCCGCCCCGCTCACCGAGGCCCCACCCCGCACAGGGAGCGCAGGGTCAGGAACCAGGTCCCCGTCTGCGGGAACGGGATTCGCAGCCTGGCCACCCGTGAGGTGGCACTGACCGTGAGGAGGAAGCCGGCCAGGGACTCTGAGGGGAGAAGGGAGGAGTCATTGTGGGGTTAGGACCTAAAGAACCCTCACCCGCCTGCCCCCAGTTCCCAGACGCCCTAGCCCATCCTTCCTCCATACCCACCCCCCTGCCCCCTACTTTCAGCCCCCCCTCCTTCCCCGGTTCCTCACTCCACCTTTGGAACAAGTCATTGCTGCATCCCCCAGGCTCAAGGGCACCTCGTGAGTCAGGCATCCGAACACTGTCACATTTTCCTGGCGCAGGGAGCTCTGGGCAGGGCGGGTATAAAGATGAGGCGACCACACCCTCCAGGTCCTCCCACCAGCACCCCCGCCAGACTCCTCCACCTCTTAACCCCTCCCCAGAAACCCCTCCAGGCCCTCACCGGACACCCCGTTCCTGCAGGTGCTCTCCATACGGAAGCACCCTCCCCACCCCTCACCTCCTCGTTCTTAAAACAGAAAAACTGGGAAACACCAGATCTTCCACAGCAGAGATCTTTCAAAGACTGATGAGAAGGCAAGGTCACTTCTGAATCCTTTCTTTGGGAAGAATTGTTTAAATTCTGTCCAGGCAAGAGACAACACCCACTTTTTCAGTCCTATCTAGCTTGATGGGGGGAAGGGGAAGAGCAATGTTGCTGGATGTAGACACTAGTTGTAAACAAAGGTGATTGTAAGGTTCGTCAGTCATCTTCACATCTTCACCTGGGCCTTGAAGGCGGGAGGCATGTAAAGAAATGCACTCTTCCTCAGGTGAAATGATTCTAGGTACTGAGCAGTGGTAATAGAATGCCTACGGGATTAAATGTAGCAAGCTGGCTGGGATTAAAAGAAACTGGATATCCACAGGAGTAAACGGAAAGGGTTGTCTACAAGAATAAAGGTAACAGGATGCCATAAGCTCGCCTCATTCAAGAAGGATTTGAGGCAGCTTTTTAAATACATATAACAGGATAAAATAAATACAAGAGGGAAATTTACAAATCTGTTCCTAGATGTGGGCCATATATTTGCTGAGTTCCAAGCAACCAAAGCAAAGAAGGAAACGTGAGTTACCACATTTGTGAGTCCACAAGATAAAAGAGTCTCAGGAGAAGCACTGCACCCAAAGGGGTGGTTCTCAGTTAAATTCACATCAAAGAAGCACTGTGTGCTGCCCCGCCTCCTATCCTTAGCCGCAAGATTGAATTTCATACAACTTGTTCATACCTTCCCTCAATGCAAGCCCAGGGCTATATGCCAAAGTATTTTTCAGCAAAAGCCATTCTGGTGGGAACCAAAGAAAAAATGTCCTCTAGGTATGCAGTTCTCTGAGCCAAATGTCCAGTTTGTGATCCAAGGGAAAACATCAAAATACTTGAGGAAAAGATCAGAGTAGGTGTGCCAATATACCTTTCAGAATAAATAGAACAGGCTGAGGTGTGCACCAGTGTCATAGCATGCAGATGGCTGGAATGTAAGCAGATATGCCTTTTAGAGAAAATAGACAAGAATGCAGAGAGAGACAGGGCAAAGCAGCAGGGGAGGTGGGCCTCTCCTCTCAGGATACTGAGGAAGAGTCAGTATGGGTGGGGCTGGTCTCTGACATAGGCTCTATAGTTTCAAGGTCAAATCAAGACTTCACTGTCATTGCCCAAAGGCATGGCAATAAGCAAACACAAAACATATACAGTCTTAGCCAGAACACAGTCAGAGAATTTGAGTATGAAAATAAGGAACATCTTGGGGTTGAAGAGTCAGCTCTGTCCTGACCAGCAGAATCACTAGAAAGTTCTGAGCCATGTCCCATAAAATACCACCTCAAGACACAGACCAGGTCTCAGGTGGGTGATAGGAAAATGATCCCTGCCCCAGAGCTGAGGGATAGTAAAGTTAAAAGGATTTTTGGCTGAGGGAACAGTAGATAAATAATTAGATCAACGCCAACCCAAGACAGTTGCCAATGGCCTGACACAGGGTTCTGCCCTCAGCCCAGTCTTGTTCAGTGCTGAAAATAATGACTAAGGTTTAGAAGGCCAGCTTTTCAACTTTCTGAATTACACAAAGCAGTGAAGACGCAAGGTCCAAACCAGTGTTAGGCAATGCCTCAAAGATGGACATAAATTCTTCCACTCAAGTTAAAAAGTGTGCTGCAAAAACATGAGATAGGAATTGGCAGCGGTTCACATGAACCAAGCTCAGGGCATGAAAATGTGCATGGTCCTTGGTTACAACTAGATAAACACATCAGTTAATGTGGATAAGGACTAGGAGGACATATACCAAAAAGCTAAGCAGTTGTGTTATGGAGGTGTCTTCCTCTATTTTCCAAAGCCTTTATATGTGATCCTATTATTTTTATAATAAAAAAGTAAATGTATACAATTGTTTTGAAGCAAAAAAAGGAAGAAAAGGGAAAAGATCCAGAGGTCTTAATCCACCACAAGCCTCGGATGATCCCACAGCGTGAGGCAGCAGCTGAAAGAGGTAACTTGATCTCAGGCTGCACAAACGCTGCCTGCCGCCCAGGTCAGACCACCTTGGATCACTTATTTCAGAGGCATGATGACCAGAAGTATGACCAGAGGAGACAGCAGAGGATGAGGAGTCTAAGATGCTGAGGCTGTTCGGCTTTGGTGAGGCTGAGAGGCATCCGAAGGGCTGTTAAAATTGGATAGGGATGCAACAAATGTACTACACTAATGCAAGACGTGAGTAATAGGGGACACTGTGTGGGGAAAGAGGGGAACTCTCTGTACTTTCCTCAATTTTCTGTAAGCCTAAAACTGCTCTGAAAAATGTCTATTAAAGAAAAAAAAAAAGGATGGGGTAGACTACTGGATATAGCTTCTGGGGCAAAACAAAGGTCAGTGGGTAAAAATCCAGGGAGGCAGACTTTGATGGAATGCCAAGAATGCCTCTAGCAATCAGAGTGGCCTCAAGAGGTGGTGAGCTCCCCATCACAGGAGATATGCGAGAAAAAGTAAACACCTGCCATAGAGAGAGGCCCTTAGTGAGTGGCAGGTAAGCCTATAAAACTGGGAAAATCCAGACCGCTCAGCTGCCCTGGCTGACCCAGCCCATGTGTAGTAAATACTCAGGGCATGTTTGTTGACTAGAATTGGGCTGAGGCATGGTCTCTAACCATGAAAGGCGAAAGAAACCTAGATAGGCTTCCTGGAGGAGGTAAGGGCCGCTTCACCCCAACACCTTCCCCTTCGGGTTCCCCCAAAGGGCGACCTCCCCGCTCTCCACAAATAGTACCACGTTGAGCTGGAGCTCCAGGCTGAGGACGCCTCCGCTGTCCAGCACTGGCAGCAGCCTCAGGGCAAACACGGCTGGGCGTTCTGGGGGGAGGGCCACGCTGGGGCCAAAGAAGACGTAGAAGTGGACGGAGAAGGTGTCCAGCTCATTGCGCAGCGTCGGGCGCACTGGCCAGCAGTGCTCAGGTGGGGATGTGGCCCCGGGCCCCTCGGCAGGGGCCCCGAGGGATGATGGCTCTGGGGGCAGTGGCTGGTTGCCCAGTGACTGGGGCATGTTCATGGAAGCTCCAGGGACCAGGGCACGGGACAGGCTGGGCTGTGGGCACTCTGTGGGGCAGAGGAAATCAGAGCTGGGGCCTGCCGCCCTCACAGCCCTGCAGCCCCACCACACACCGGATCTAAGCCCTGCAGGGTATAACAAAGGGTGGGGAAGCTAAGAACTGGAACAGAACGTCCCTTTGGCGTGTGGCATCTAAGGTCACAGGACAGGGTCCAGGGGCTTCCTAGTTGTCACAGCTAATGGAATGTCATGTTGGAGGGACTCAAGGTCATCTCTCCCGCCCCAAGGGCAGTGAGGACACTGCTGAAACAGGTGATGGACCCTCTCACTGACTTGCAAGGGCTTTGGCAAGGACCAGGTCCCAGAAGTCCTAGCTGTCCTCTGCCTACTCCAGGACACTGAGAGATTAAATCAAGGAGAGTAATGAGGTCCCTTAGTGAGCCCCAAGTCAGGTACCAAGAAAAGATCTGAAGGTCTTTCAATGACTTGTAGCTCCAAGTGGGAGGGCTTTGGCGAGTAAAGGAGCCTGGGCTGGGCCGGGGAGGCCGTAGGGACGTGGCCGAGGACCAGTGAACACAGCCACTGTGCCTGCCTCCTCCCAGCCACAGAAGTCGGCACAAGCTGGGTGGCTGGCGCAGGTGGGGGCTTCTGACCTTGCAATCGCACGCACAGCTGGAAACAGACGGTCCTGCCAGGGCCCCGGGATGGTGTCTCCACACGCACGTAGACCCAGTGCCCCCAGGGGGGCAGTGCCAGCTCCAGCTGGCATACCGAGGCACCTCCACAGGCCACAGAGCTTGAGTTGTGCAGGGGTGGGGCCTTGGGACGTAGGCGCAGCGTCAGGGGGCAGGCGGATGCCCCGCGGCCCCCCACGCACACGAGCTGCGCTGAAACCCTGTAAGTGAAGCTGGGCACAAAGACCCTGGGCAGAGGGGAGGTTGGAGGTGAGAAAAGACAGGGTACAGAGAGGTGAGAGGGACACAGGATGAGGGAGACACTGGGAAGAAGGGAGGGGTAGGGGACAGAAGAACCGGAGGCCTTTTCGGGTCTTCCCCTCTGTGCTGGGAGAGGGGGAAGCAGGGGTGGGAGCCGCCCTGGGGCTCTGGGTGGCTCAGCAGTCCAGGTTGGCCAGAGGGAGAGGAAGATCAGCAGGTAGACTGAGGCCGGGGAAGGAACATGAGAAGGGCCCGGTGTGGGGCAGTATTTGACTTACTTGTACAGGGCTGAGCGATTGTGGAGGGAGAGGGTCTGCTCGGAGGGTCGCCCAGGCACCAGCACAGCCACATCCAACAAACGCCGGACAATCAGCTGCGGCTGAAGGAGGTACTGACACTCATCCTGGAGACCCTGAGACACAAGCAGGGGTGGCAGGAGGGGAGACAGCGAGGTGCTACTAAAAGAAGGCGAACAGCCTGCCAAGGCGGAGGACAAACCTCCTCTGGCCCTCCTGCTTCTGGGGCTGTGACCACAGTCCTCTAAGCTCTGAGTCCCTCCTAGGTCTGCAGGATCTGCTGGGATCCTCAGCATTGGCTGAGGTTTAGGGACTCAAAACCGGGCCCCTCCTGACAGTCGGGCCTTCCCTGCCCCTCCTCCAGTAACCCCTCCTCCTGAGCATTCCTGGACAGCCCCTCAAGGTAATTTCAAACCACCTCATTCCCCCACCAAGCCCTCAGGAACTTAGAACACTAGCACTCCAAGGGCACTAGAAAGCCCCTTAAAGGCTTCCAGTCCAAACCTCCCCGCTTCCCCCATCCGCTTTAATTTCCTTTATTCTCCACCTGCCCCTCCCAAGTGCTTGTCCAGCCTCTGCTTTAATACCCCCAGGGAAGAGCCACTCTGCCTCCCAAGGGAACTCCAGACTACAGGTAACTTGAGAACAGGAACCTGGTCTTATTTTGTTCCCCCAGACACAGAGCCTAAAGTAAAGTGCACCCCTCACAGACGAATGTTTGCTGAATAAATGAATGAATAGGCGAATCAACCCAGCTGGGGGCAGCTCTGACCCGTATGAAGCCAAAGCCTATCTTCTGTCCCCCGAGCACCGCTCTGCCTCAGGGGCCCACAGATACATCTGTTCCTTCTGCCTCAGCCTGCGTTTCCTCTGCCACTGGAGGAGAACCGCCACATCTCCCCGAGCTACTCTTCTGGATAAAATCCCTAACACTTCTCTACTCGGGGGGACACCACTCTGGCCCTGCAGCGTCTCCACTGAGGATGGGCCCATTAATTCCGGCTCCTCTTCTGTGGCATTTGCAGCTCTCTGGGCCCTCGATCCTAGCAGTTCAGGGGAGGGGGGCTCCTGATTAGGCTTATCTCATCTTCTGGACAAATGGTCTTATGCTGACCCAATAAACTGTTCACTTATGTGGTTATTCTGACCGAGACATACCATTAGCCTTGACCTGGGACAAGAATTCCAGGCTTTGACATCCCACTGAGTTCCATGCCACGGAAAAAGCCAGCCAAGGCTTGTTTGCTGACTTTGTTTTGTTTTGTTTTGTCTGTTTGTTTGCTGACTTCTAGCAAAGCTCCACAAGGTTGGAAGGGGGCCTTGATGGATGCCAGGCTGGAATATCTCCTTACCCTCTGCTTGGAATTTTCCTGTATCTTTTGCATCACTGCACACCCAGTACCTAGCACACCACCTGGCACATACTAGATGCTAGAAAATATCTGTTGAGTTAAAGAACAGGTGTCAAAAAGAGGTCCCTTCAGAGAGCTCCTGAACCCACCTCGTTGCTCAGAGACCTCCATCTCTGATATCCAAAGCAGATGTCCCTCATCTTTCATGTCAAGCCCTAAGGACCAGAAATACTCTCACGAGTTATTTCATCGACCCCATTTCCTAACGTAGGAATCACCACCACAGTAATCTTGTGGTGAATGAGCCCTAAAGGAGAGGACTCACACTTGGGAGACGGCCCCTGTCCTTACTACACAGTCCAGAGGGAAGAAACACTTTCTTCCATGTTTTGCTTGCTGTTGCCCTAACTAAAAGATCAGTGGACATGACCTCTCTATTAAAGATGTGCTCCTTCCTTAAACTGTATAATGTGCATGTCTAACACCTCTCTTACTGTGGACGGGAGCATTCAGTCAGTGGAGACCAGGGAAGGTGCAGCAGGGACCTTCATCCTGTAATGGAACCACAGAAAGGGCACCAGAAGTCAGGTCCTCAAGAGCTGCCAAGGCAGAAGCCAAGTGAGAAAATCCAAACTCAGTCAACATCAGCGGTCTTGGAAGGAACAGAGCCAAAGCAAGGCAGCTGGAGGGACCAGGAGGGCGAAAAGTGAGAAGTGGAATGAGAAGCAATCTGAAAGAAGCTGGAGTGGAAGGGCTTAGATTGATTCCTAGACTGTTCTAGTATAGGTGGGCTGAGTTTCTTTAGTAAGGCCTGAGCCTCTGGGTGAGGCCTGCAGACTGAAGATGCCCAAAGATCTTGGCCTTCTCTGTGAGAATACTCCAGCACTCAGCACAGCCCCGGCCCACAGTTAGCTAGCATCAATCAACACAGAAGTAGATGAGCACTGGAGAGACGGCAGGGGGCAAGAGCGGCAGCAGGGAGACCACTTGGGAGGTTACTGTGGTGGCCCAGCAGACGGCTAAGGGAAGGTGTGCTAAGAGTGGAAACAGAAGCAGATGCATCCAGGGCATCCTTTAGAAGTAGAGTCAACAATACTTTTTCTTTATGGATTAGTTGTGGGGAAATAAGGGAAAAAAGAAGAATCAAGTATGACACCTAAATTTGGGGCTTGAGCAACTGGTGAATGGCAGTGCCATTTACTGAGAAGAAGATTAGAGAACAAAGAGGCTTAGACTGGGAGAAGTGAAATAGGGATTAAAGAGATTTTGACTTGAGGCTTTGTTTGGATACGTACTTGCTAAATTTGAGACTGGTCTTAGACATCCAATCAGAGATGTCAAGTAAGCCACTGGATATAAAGTCTGAGATTCAAAGAAATTTGGACTCACTTAATACACCTGGAAGACATGAACTTATAGGTGGTATTTAAAACTGTTGTGCTGGAGACACCTAGCAAGAGAATGAAGAAATAAAAAGGAGCTGTCCCAGGACCAAGCTTTGGGGTACCACACGTGAAGAGATCAAGCAGAGGAGAAGCCAGGAAGGGAGTCAGAGGAGTGGGCGGTGGGCAGGAGGAAAACCAGACAGTTCTGTAAAGTCACAAAGGACAAGAGGAGACAATGTTTCAAGAAGGAAAGAGTAATATAAGGAACTAGGTAACAGCTAGTTACTAGTTAGCTCTGGAGAGGAAACGTGGGGACTGAAAGGGGACAAAGGGAAGAGGAAGACTTACTTTTCACTGTATGCCTTTTGTACCTTTCGAATGTTGTACCGGGTGCATATATTACCTATTTGAAATACAAATAAAATAATTTAGAAGGAGGAAGAAGAACAGAAGGAAGACTGTTAGCAGATTTGAACCACTTCAGTTGAGATACTGAGCCACACTTGGTCCCAGCGGGTGGATTCAACTGAATCCTTTCTTCTGTACAATCTGCTCCTTTCCTTTCCTTATTGTTGTTTTCATTCTTTTATCTGCTTTCACTTACTTTCAAATCTTGGAGCTGGGAAGAAGAAGTATTTGAGGAGAACTGTGCCCCAGACATTTGAGGAACTTCCCCTAATAAGCCATTTGGGTGCCAGATGTTACCCACAAGCCAAAGGGCAGCCCTTCAGGGCAGAATGGCAGCTGTGGACACCACAGGAGGAACACATGCGCCACACAGGAAAGGTAAGGAGATAGAGGGCACAGGTCAAGACAGAAGAGGCTGACAGAAAGAAGGAGAAAAGGAAAGGAGGAGAAATGAGATCAGTTTTGGAAACATGAGTTTGAGAAGATGGCAGAAGGGCAACAAAAATTTGCCAAGCCCCCACCATGTGCCAGGCTCTATGCTGGGTGCTAGGAATATAGTAGTGAATAATACACGCAGAGGCCAGCAGAAGTGTGGGACCACAGCCCAGGAGAGTGGCCTGGACCAGATAAGTCACTTCTCTTTTACAACCTCTTAAGGCTCCCTATCACTCTCGGGATAAAGTTCAAACTTCTAGGCCCTTCCTGATCTGGCCTCTGTTCACCCCTCCAGCTCCCTCACTCACCCCAACGACTGCCCCACACTGAACCACTTCAGTTCTCCCTTCTAAGCTTTAGCCCATGCTACTCCCACCATCTGGAATGCCCGTCCCTGCTTTCTCAACAGCAGGTCTCACTTCCTAACAGTTTCCTAAAACCAACTCTCCACCACACTACCAAGCTGAGTTATCCACCTCTCCTTTGTCCTCTTAAAATACCTCCTGTATCTCACTAATATACATCTTATTTATCTGTGTCCCTAGCACCCAACCCAAGGCCTGGGACAAAGCAGGTGCTCAAAGACTAAGGTCTAAAAGGGAGGCCTGAACTCATCCCCAAAGCTGAGGAACAGTGCTGCCTTACGCTGGGACCGTTCAGTCCCCACCCAAGGATATCCCTGAACCCACAATAACTTCCTGTGTTGGCCAAGCCTTATGGGAAGTCAGGACGATGGGACAAGGAGGAGGCAAGCAGGGAAGACGGAGCCCTGGAGGAATGCTCTGGACAACCCACCCATAGGCTTGATTCTAGGGAATTAACCAGAGAACTTAAGAATCCCTACAGGCCCATATAAGATTCCAGAAGATAATCAAATTCTTAGAGGAAACACAAAGAAGCTCTTGCCCCCCAACCTCTAGAACAGGCCTGACTGGAGAGCTCCGTCTCTCATGGGGTCCACACACGGCTGCCAGTCACAGGCAACGGGTAACTGCGCCCTCTTCTCTCTAATCTCACCACACCCCAGGGGTCTCTACAGGGTAGGGCTCCAGCTTGCAGTACCAAGTTCCCCAGGCCCCACTCACTATATCTAGATGCAAATGGGCACGTCAAGCCTGGTTCTGACCTCTCCTAATCAGGCTTCAGCTCCCATAATCCCAGCCCAGGCTTAGGCGCCAGATTCCTCCTGCTCAGTCAGAAAGGTTGTTGGATAACTACAGCAGGGCTTCAGAAAGATTTTCTCTTCTCACGAAGAGAGTCAAGAATCAGAGCTGGGACCAGGAACAGGCTCTCTGGGATTTGGCCAAAGACCTAAGAAGACATTCCTCCTAATAGAAGAACCCTTGGTTCTGATGGGAGTCAAGAACCTAGAACCCAGAGCCACTTCTGGGCAAGTTCGCAACATGCTCTCACCCAGAGGGCTCTCAGGCCTGCAGAGGAGGTTCTCCCGTACATCACTCTCAGGAAAAACTGGCCTATCACTGAGGCCTCGAGATGCTCCCTCAGCCTGAGTTCCCATCTCTGACAACAGCAGTGCCCATACACTTGTCCCTGTGTAATTCTCAGCTCATTCAAAAGCATTATAACACTTCTGAACGCTGGGCCTCAGCAGGAGGAGGAGAGGGGAGTCTGACACAGTCCAGGGCCCCTGCCCTCAAGGAACTCACCCTGGAGAGAGATGGCCAGGTCAAATCCTCACCTGACTGGGAATTTCTGCCCCTCCCAATTCTCAGTGGCCAAACCCGACTCACTTTCTTGTTCTTCATGTCCTGTTCTTTAAATCCTGCTCAGCTCATGCTTGGCCCTTTGCCGTTACCACTGACCCCACATCCGTGGCCATGCCACTCTGACATGGCCACCGCATCCCACCAGTGGACAGGAGCAAGATACCTTCAGGTCCTCTCACAGTAATGAAGAGGTCTAGCCTGCCCAGTACCTGGGAGCGGCAGGAAAACTCTGCAGCACTTCCTTCCCCTCCAAACCAGAATGGAGAAGCAGCCTGACCTCAACCCTACAACACTGGAGACTTTAACAAACTCTGCTCTATGAAATCACTGCCGATGTTTGGGGGAAAGAGCGCCAACAATCAGGTTGGACGCCAGTCGCCCAAAGCTGCCTCTTAACAGGAAAGGGCTTCCCTGCCCCAGAGTATTCTCTTACCATCTTCCATAAGGTGTCAGGAGCTAAAATTATGATAGAAGAGGAACGTATACTCCCAAATGGACTAACGACTGGGCTAAAGCCTACGAGAGTCTGCGGGGCTATCACCAACCAAGACGTAGAACAAGACTAGTCTTGACCCGCCAGGTGACCTGCTGACCTCTAGCTATGCCCCACACCAGCCACCCTTATGCTGTTGCCCACCCTGGCACAAGGCTGGTGCGCCAGGTAGCCCAGAGATGGAGAAGCAGCTCTGGCCCCTCCTGCCCTGGACAGTATCAACCCACCTTGACAGAGATGTGGCCGTGGGTCCGGGGCAGGTGGGCAGCCAAGAACCAGTCCCCAGGTAAGGGGCTGCTGACGTTAAAGATGCCAGAGGTGCGGTTGGGCAGTGTCCAGCTGAGAGTCAGTGAGAAAACCCCAGGCACAGCCGTGTCCCCTGGGAAGTGTGTGTGCAGGGGATTGATGACGGGGGGTGCCCCAGAACGGAAATACCTGGGGGACCAGAATGAAGAGAAGAGGAAAGGAGGCAATGGGGTGGGACATGGAAAATGGGGGAAAGAAAGGAAAACTGTCATTTATCGCCAGTAAAACAAGTGGATTCCCTATACCGACCCACACAACAAAGTGGCTCCAGGTCAGGGGTCAGAACATAACGGGCAAAAGATCAGCTCGGGCGCTCACACAGTCATACAGTAGCCAGGAATGGTCAGGAGACAGAGGTCTCGGCCCTCAGCCAGTCACACTTCAATCCGGACAAGGGTCAGGGGTCAGGGTCAGGAGGTCGGCTTAGATACTCATAAACTCGCATTTTCGTTTGGAAAGTGGCCTGGGGTTGGAAGCGGGGGTCAGGAGGTTAACTCAGACGCTCACACAGTCACACTTTGGTCTGGGCAGTGGTCCCCAAAGGTTCCCCCCTGCTCTTTGAAGATGATGAGGTTCCACACGGCCAGGAATGTGTCTTCGGGAACATGGAAGTGGAAGAGCTCGGTGCTGGCAAAGGAGCGGAAGGGACTCAGCTTGCGGGGTGAGCAGGTGGAGTAGTCAGTCAGGAAGAGGCCTCCTGGGGAGCAGGCGGAAGAGAAAGGAGCAAAGTAGGACAGGCCATTTCCAGCAAGCCCCAGGCACACCAAGCTGCCTCACCCACAGCACCGACTCAACAAAGGCTCTCCTCTGGCCGGGAACTGGGTCTCATGCTGCCCTCGCCATCATTCGCTTTAAACCTTACAGTGACCTTGGGAAAAATGACCTCTCTTTACGGATAAGGAAACTGAGGCTTAACGCTAGACCAAACTGAGGATTCAAACCTTGATCTGTCTAAATGCAAAACCAGGACCCTTTTGAGGACCCCACAGCTGCCCCTCTTAGGAGCCATTGTTCTCCTCTTACCAAGCCTAACAAAACAGCTGTGAATGGTGCACATGCGTGCGCGCGTGTGTGTGTGTGCGCGCGCTGGCATGAACTCTTAGGCTACTGAGCAGCCTGGAACTCCACCTGTGGGCTTGGGAGTCAGCATGGAACTGTGAAACTGCCTTGTTTATTTTCTTCCCCTTTCTGTTCCCCTGTGGTCAGGAGCAATAAAAACTCTCAGAAGCTTCACAAGAGCTGTCTGTATACTGGCTCAGGGTGGCAGAGGGGAGGGGAAAATGTGGTGAGGCTGCAAGGGGCCTGCTTGGGTGGCAGAGGTAAGGACAGGAGCTGGCAAGCCACCACAAGAGTCCCAGGGAGAGGAGGAAAGGAGAGCCAGCAGGGCCTCTGGGATTCAGAAGGAGGGGCTGGGGCACTTCCTGGAGGGAGGCCCAGTGAGGCAGTCAACTGGTAAGCCAGTGGAATCTCAAACCACTTAGGAATATTCACATCCAGACGAGGCTGGGGTGGAAGGTGGGGAGAAAGTGGCCCTCTGTAGCCGAAATGCCAAGATACCTGATCATGGCTGTTAGGAGCAGAGCCCAGTGAGCAGGAAAGTCTGGTGTTAAGCAGCTACCAAGCAAACACATAGGGACCAGGACTGCTGTAACAATGAAAAGAACCCAGCGGCTCAGCTGGATAGAAGAGGGCCCCAAATGACAGGCAAAGCTCTGGGGAATCTGACTGTTTTGGAGACTTTAGACCAGCCCCAGCAAAGCCCAGAAGGATGCCCCCAGGACAGATAAGAAGGTTGGGAACTCAAGCAGCTTCAGAACAAGAGTAGGGGCAGTGGGTAGGGGAGACCTTGAAGCAGAGTTTTCAGCCCAGTAGGAAATGCCCACAGGCCTTGCCTATTCTGACAGTTTCCCCTTCTGGAGATGGGAGATGTAACTCCAAAAATGAGGCATTTGAAATAACAGACAAAGAAGCATCTGGAAAAGGAGGCTGCTGAAGGAGGGAACACGGATCAAGGTTGGCCCTACTGAACTTCAGCAACCTTGAGTCACCCTGCAGAGAGCCGTCCTATATAGGTGGAGGTCACTAGCCCTAGACTGGCCTGTGCTCTTCAAAAGCCACGGTTATACCCAAGGACTAGTCTGTGCAGTTCAGGCCACATGGTCACTCTCATCTGTCAACAAGGAAGACCTGCTACCTTGCAAGCTGAGCACTGCTCAGGAACCAGAGAGGCTCACAGAGCAGCACTCACAGGGCAGTGGTGATGCATCAGAGAGGGATGAAAGGAAATGAACCAAGGGATAGGGAAGAAAGGTTTCCTAGGAGCCCTGGCTGTGACAACTGGGAGGCAGAAAGCTAAGAGCTGAATGGCCTGGATACTATTGTTACAGGAAAGCAGAGCACTGGAGCACCCCCTGCTGGAATTAGAGAAGGGCTCCTCCTCCTCAAAGCTGGTACCAGGTATGGGTCATCAGATGGGTCATTGCTACTGTTAGAAGCAATGCTGCCCAGGCCCCCAGTACAGATTCTCAGAGAGCTGGTGATGAAAGCAGCTAATGACCTTTAGGAAACAATAGACAGACGTGCACAAAGAGCCCTGTGATAAAGGAACATGGCATGGCCTGGAGAACTGGGGGACTAGTTAAGCCACCTTGAAGTGGCTAGGGGCTACACAGGTCACAGAATAGCCTGGTGGGAAAAGGGAGTAAAAGGAAGCTGGGGATGCTGGGAGGAGCCTAGAGGGCAGATGTTTGAGAAAGCATCCACAGCCCCATTCACTCCAAGCTTTGGTTTGGGTTTCACCAGGACCTACAGAGCTGTGTCCCAGAGGAAGCACAAGTAAGGCCCTAGCCAAGCTCAGATGAACCTGCCTTGGATGCGCCAGTGCTTCCAGATGAGGCTAGAGTGATTCTCCATCACCACCTGAAACACACACACACACGCATGCATGCATACACACAGGCTGAGGCTGGCCCTTCTAGTGACAGCACTCAGTAGAACAAAAGGCCATTTCCTGTAATGGCAAGGCATGCCTGGGTTATGCAACTGCAGTCAGACAAGCCCAAGGAAAAGACCCAAGGATCTGTTGAGACCAACTGTGCCATCATGGTCCTGTGACACTGCTAGTCTCTCCTCAGGTGAAACCTCTCATCACCACCAGGTCCCAGAGCACCCCTGCAGGCCAGTGACTAGTAACAGCACTCAGGGCAGCCCTGCCTGCTGTGGGACCTAGTCAGTGCTCATTTCTAACCTCATTATAATCCTCCCAAAGCACCTGAAACTGCTTCTGGGCAATCATGCTTTAATCCACATCTTTCAACTTTCTACAGCTCCGTGGCTGTCAATCACCCTCCTCTCTTAGTCAGCCCAGTGTCTGCTCAATGGGCTTATGAACAAAGATGCTGGGGTGGCAGGGAAAGAAGCTATGAATTGGGCTTGACAGAATGGACTCCCCCTCACCCAAACTGAAAAACTGACCTGCCTTCTGCCTCTGTTGAGTGCCCGATCTGCCAGCAGCAGTAATCAACACTGAGCAGTAACCAACACTGAGCCCCTCAAGGCATCTGGCTGGGGGCAGATGGATTACTCATGTATGTTGTGGGAGGCACCCAACACGGCCTCCAACCGGGAACTATCCACTTAGAGGTGACGCTTCAGTGATCTGTCTGCAGGAGGGGCAAGAAGAGCTAAAGAGGAACATGCATGGGCCACAACATGTACCTCCCCCTCACACAGTAACATAGGCTGTAAGGACACACAGGCTCACATATACACAACACACATGCACCTACACTTACCAACACACAAGTCTATACACACACTGCACACGCCCAGCATTCCCACAGATCCCTCAGGTACACACACAGACACATAAGTGCCCAGATACCAGTGAGCATCCACATAGAGCTCGCACATCTCTGCAGGGGCAGTGACCTTTGGCGTGCATTGATCTCCTCAAGCTTGTACACTGAACCAGGGCCCCAGAGCTCATTGAAACGCAGCCTCTCCACCCCCAGCTGCTCTGCTACTTGTTATTGCCAAAGACCTCCTCAGGCATATCCCCATCACCTCTAGAGTGCCACCTGCCAGAGATGGCTGGGGGTTGGGGCCATGATGACTCTTTATTATGGGGCCATCTTTACAGCACATATCCTATGGCCAGGACCCCCTCATCCTCCCACATTCCACCCATTAGGACGTTGGGTATCTCCCTCTCCTGTCCGAGTCACTTCCTCACTGGATGGTGGCCCTGAGCTGACAACTGACAAGTGAGGATAGTTTGTGGATGAAGCCCCCTTGTGGGAAGACAGGGGAGAGGACAGGTTGTGCTTTGAGCCTTTCTGCACTTGGATCTGTTTTCCTATTGGGCATATACTGCAATGAAAAAAAAAAAAAAAAAGAAACAAAAACAAAAAACACCAGTATAGGGTAGGAATTAGGAAATCTTTTTCTAGCCCCACACTGCCACTGACAAGCTGTATGATCTTGGGCAAATTGATCTCTTGCTGAGCCTCAGTTTCCCCATCTGTAAAACAGTCTCCAAGTTTCAACCCTGCTTTAAAAGTGTCAGGAATTATTCCTAAGCAAATCAAGCTTATTTGGAATGAAACTCATTACAAGAAGAAAACTCATTATAATGGCAACTAACCCATGTCCATGTTTTTTTGTTATTTGCTACATGCTATTTTCAAAACTGCTTTCTTAACCCTGTTTTAAGGCATGCCCAGTTCCTCAAAGGTTTAGGCCAGATCTTCCCACACTGGACTAGAGGCTCTCTGCTGGGGGACTATGTCTCCCCCACCAAACTTAATGAGCAGGTGCAAAGCACTCAAGACTTTCTTGGAAAAGCAAGAGTCAGAGTGGAGTCCAGATGGACCCCAAGAAAGGAAACATTGCAGTCTGTCAGCCACCTGCTGAGCCTCAAGCCCACAGCTACCACTCTTCTGACCCTGCCAATTCCTCTCAATTATGTAAGACTTCTTATTTCTCTCCATTTCTTCCCCAGTGATCTAGTTGCCCAGGTCCCACCTCTCCTGAATCCCTCCAGTCCACCCCTCCCTGCCAGAACCCCATCCCTGCCTCGGTCTTTCCTGCTTCTGCACTCACCAGCCCCTGGGCCAAGGACAGACAACAGCAACAGCAGCAGTAAGGCTGATGGCAGCTGGAGCCCAGACCTGAGTCGAGGCTGGGAGAGGGGCAGGGTATGAAAGAGAGGGCTGGGTAGTGGGAGAGACCTGGGTAAACACAGAGATGAGGGCAAAGACTGGGATAAAGAGTTGGGCTGGGCTGGGCATTGGGACTTATGCAAGGGTAGGGGATGTGATGGAAGGAGGCACTGTGATGGGGACTGGAGGAAGGGCAGGGGTTGGGCCCCGGGCTTAAGCAAATTTTGAGAATGGGTCTGGGACAAGGGCTGGGCTGGAATTTGGGAAAGGAGGTGAAACAGGGGCAGGCGCTGGGATGGGGACCAGGCCAGGGACTGGAGTGGGGGCCTGAGCTGGGACCCGGATCTGGGCATTCGCTGGGACCCAGGCCGGAGCCGGAACTTATGTGGGAAGCGGGACGAGGGCGGGGTCGGGGGCGAAGGCCCGAATCGGGATAGGAAAAGGGGCCGGGACAAGGGCTGGGCCATGGCCCGGGGCAGGGGCGGGGCCGGACAGGCCAGCGCGGGCGCTCGCAGAGCTGACCCGCGGCTCCGCTCCCACCCCCGGGGGGTGACCTCCGGTGTCCTCGCGGGCCCGGGGCCGGGGTCGAGCCTGCTGGGGCCAGGCCGGGGACCTGGGTAGGAATTCAGGTCTCGGCGACTCCGGGCTGCGCTGGACGGGCGATAACCAGGCCCCGCGGCGGCGGCCTCAGCCTGACGTCGTATGACGCTCCGCCCCCCGATTAGTTCGATTGGTCCTTCTCACTAAAGCCCGCCTCCGACCCTATTCTATTGGTCTCTAACTTGGCCCTGCTGGGCTCGACGACAGACTCCGCCCCAACTCCAGCTACCAGAATCCCCGCCTTTCTCTCCCCAACCGCGGAGCCCAGATGCCCCCATCAGATTCTCACAGCCCCCACTGACCACCCCACAGACATCTCATAGGAACCCTCCAGAGGCCTTCATAAACCCAGACACCCACGGACGTCCCCACAGATATCTGCAGACCCTACCCAGAGACCCTCACAGAGTCTTACAAAGATCCCGCAAAACCACTCACAGAGATCCGGCAAAACCCCATTAAAAGAAGTGACCCTCTAGGTTTGTCCCCTCCGGGTCAAATGCAGACCCCTCAGGAGACCTCACTCACCGAGGAGGTGACCAGACTGCTGTTGCCACGGAGACTACTAGGCGTTCCGGTTGCCCTGGTGACGGATCCTCCACTCCCGGCCAGGGTTCCAGAGGCTTCAGTCAAGCCCCTTCCTCATCGGCCCTGGATCCTCTCGTCCCTCCCTCTCCCACCCTTCTTCAGAACTGGCCAGAGCTCCTTTGCGATTTTCTGCAGGTGTCCTAGTCCCCTTCTCAAGTTGTGACTTGCAGGCAAGGCCTCTCAGCACACAGCGCCTGCAGCCAGGGCTCGTCCACAACCACAAGCGCCTTCTCTCCCTCGGGGCCAATACTTCCCCTTCCCGGCTTCAGACAAGATCCTGACCTAAGGACTTGTAACAGCCGAGACAAAGCCCAGAGGTATGTAGTCTCTCAAAAGGCCCCTCTTCCAAATCCTCGTTCCATTCCCTCCTAATACCTTCCTGTCCCTTCCCACCTCAGTCCAACCCCCTCCCATTCTCTACTTTTCATCCTTATCCTCTCCCTCCCCCATGTTTCTCCACTCAGTTCCGTCCTCCCCTTTTCCCTTTCCTCTCCTCTCATCCTCTGGTTCTTCACCCTCAGGCCCCTTTATCCTCTTGCTGAATGTCTGGCCATCTTCCTCCCCATCATCCTACTCTCCCCCTGCTTTCTGACACAAACTTCCCCTTTGGAAAGGCCCTGATGAGTTTAAGAAATGATAAATATAGTATTTCTGAAGCATGGACAAAGGTAGAGACCAGGGGAAGGTAAGGCTGGAATCCTTAGGCAGTGTTGCAAATGATGACAGGCCTTGAATGTCAGGGCCAAGAAATTTGGACCTAATACTTAGGCTGAGTCACTGAGTGTTAATTTTTAAGCAAGGGAATGCCGTTGTTGGGTTTGCATTTTAGAAAGTTCTCGCCTGGGTCATTAAGGTAGACTGACCCCTTTTGGACATCCTTCCAAGACAAATTAGGCACACCCTACTCCCCACAGCATCCTGGGCTTACCCCAGCACAACACCAACTCGTTGGTATTGTCATTTTGGTTAACCTGTCTTCTTCCCAGATTCTTTCAACTGAGTCCAGTACCTGAGTAAAAGCGTTAAGATTAGGCTCTTTGTAAAAGTTACCTAAATCAATGAAAGAATGGGAAAGTGGATTAATATGCTGGGGAAGGCAGCAGAGGGGCAAAGTTATTACAAAATCCAGGTAGAAAATGATGAGAACTTGAACAAAATTGGAGAGAAAGGAGAGGAGAGAATGGATTTGGGGGATATTTAGAAGATAGGAAATATAGTCCTTGGTGCCCATTTTAAGATGTAGGATGAGGGGAAAGGAGAATTCTAGGATAATTCTCAGTTCAGTTTTGATGCCCTGTGGGACATCCATTTAGCAATGTCCAGCAGACAGTTGGCTATGACTGTGAAGTACAGGGGTTTAAAAAGGTCTGAGCTGGAAATATGGATTTAGGAGTCATCAGGTGTCATCAGCATACAGCTGGAAGTAGCTGAAGCCTTGAACATGAATGACATCACCAAGGGGTGGGGGAGGGGTCCCTAGACAAAACTAGACTGTGGTCATGGCATCCTCCTGCACTCTTGGGAGCAAACCCCCACTTTGGCTTGGTCTTCCCAGTCTCTAGAACTCCACAGCCTGACCTCCATGGTCCTAAGTTATGCCCAGAACCCTGCTCTTGGACTAGCCAGGATGCTATGTTAGGACCCCCTCCTCTGCTACCATCTACTGATGGGATTCTGACTGCTTCAGCCTTTCAGTATGCGATATGGGGTCTAGGCACATGGGTGAAGCTCCTAGCACCATACCCTGGCCCAGAGCTCATCTGACTTCCCCCTTATATCTCAGGTACACTGAAAACTTTATCCTAATTCCATAGCCCCCTGCGAATCCTGACTTGCAGACCCTCCAATCCCAACCTAATGAAACGTGTACCCTATTCTACCACTAGATGGAAGCAGACAAGGTCACAGAAGAGCCTCATACCACCATGTTTACGGAAGAGAGCCTTTCTTCAAAGGACCCCTCTGCTGAGGACTCACAGGAGCCCCCTATCCCTGAAATCCCCTTAGAGCCTGCCCTCTCTGAAACCCCTTTAGAGCCCCTTGCCTCTGAATCTCCTATGGTGCCATCCATTTCCCAGATCCCTTTAGAGACCCACACCTCTGAAACCCCTTTGGAGCCTTCCATCTCTGAGATTCCTTTAGAACACTCTGCCTCTGAGGTCCCTTTGGAGACCCCTACCCCTGAGACCCAGTTGGAGACTCACATCTCCAATGTCCCAGAGAAACACCTTACTTTTCAGACCTCATCACTAAGCTGTGTCTCTGTGTCTTCCTCTGATTATCTGAAGGAAGCCTTCTCTGAGTCTTCCTCCAGTGAGGGCTCATGGACAAGGAGGTCTATCCAGACCTCTGAATCTGAGAGTGTTCCAAAGCACTCCCTTTCAGGCCTTCCAGCCCAGGTCCACCTGGACACATCTGCAAAAGATGGGGAAGAGGAAGAAGAGGGAGAGAAAGGGGTGGATACCATTGACAGCACCGCTCACGCAGCTCAGCCTGAACACCAGCTGGGCAAGAAGAAGGGGAAGAAAGGAGTCAGCCATAATTGCTCCTGCCCTTTCCCCCTTTCTCATCACTGTCTTTGACCTGCCCCAGGAGGAGGAGATTGAGTTACTCTCTGACCTGGCCCCTTCTCTTAGTTTTAGGGCCTCCTCACTTCCCCTTAATTACTCAGCCCCTTCCTCCCCAGGTTACACCATCCACCCAGTGGTCCCTGCTGAGCAGGCAGACCTGGTGGAAGTGACTAAGGCAATGCACAAAGGGAAGTTTGGTGCTCAGGTGAATTATCTTTTCCAGTGGGAGAAGGAGGCAGCCCTGAATGCCATCCAAACAGGTGAGCCCAGGCAGCCTTTCAGGGGCTGGTGACAGGCCCATGGCCATCCTCCCATCCAACAGGATCTAGGAACCTGCCCGTTCAATGGATAGCCCTTGTGGAAATGGCAGTGCCACCTGCCTGGAATCTGAGAGGGGAGCGGGCAGGTAGGCCAAGGTAGATGAGGGTGGATGCAGACAAAAAGTGGGGATATTCATATAAAGCCAGGCAGGAACAGGTGGCTGAATGAAGGCTCAGATAGCCTGCACCAAACAGATCCTAAGGCAGAGATGGCCCAGGACCCTGGACAGTTTCCAGGTGACATGTTGCTCTGATATGGCAAAAGGCCTTAGTCCCCTTGGTGGAACTCCATTAAAAGGCTGTCATGGGGAATTCCCTGGTGGTCCAGTGGTTAAGACTCTGCACTTCCACTGCAGGGGGCACGGGTTCAATCCCTGGTCAGGGAACTAAGATCCCGCATGCTGCATGGTGTGGCCAAAAGTTTAAAAAAAAAAAGGCTGTCATCACTGCAGCCCCTCAAGTAGAGTCTGAGGTATAATTGCCATCCCCCTGGTTCAAACTCCAGTCTTCTTCATCTGAAAGGTGGGCAATGACTCCCACATCAGTGCTTGAATTTGACTCTCCCAGGCCCTCAGGCTAGGCCTTGATCTATGGGCACTAACACTTGTTCACCTCTGCACCTCACCCGTTCCTGCACTGTATCCTGCTACTCTGAACACAGTTCAGAATTCCTCTAGTGGAATCCTGGCCCCTGCCCACCCGCATTGTGACTCGGCCTAAAATCTGCCCTTTCAACCAAGCTTCCCTGTTGTAATGGGGCACTTATACCACAGGCTGGCAGTATCAAGTCGGAAGCATCAAAGCCAAAAGCCACATCTGGACAGGCTTAAGATCCTAAGAGACCAGGGGAAAGACAAGAAAATCTAGTTTGACAGGCACAGAATTGTGGATTGTGGTCCTGGCCAGAGTCAAAGACCAGAGGACACCAACTCTTTCTCATTCTCCTTATGGAATTTCAGGGCTTTGCCTGGAATATGGAGTCTCTCTTCCTCCTAAAGGAATTTGCTCACTCACTTATTCAGTCAAGCATCTATATTCTCTGAGCACCTATTTTGTGCCAGGTCCTGTGTTAGGACATCGATGAAAAGACTGACCCTTCCTTGGAGGAACTCACAGTCTAACGAGAATACAAGTGAACAGTCCATTATAATGCATTGTACTGTGATAGGAGTAGCATGAGAGCCACAGGAGGCAAGAGGAAGGGCCCCTAGACAGACAGGGGAAGTCAGAGACAACTTTCTGGTGGAGGTGACAGTTCACTGGAAACTTTAAATGGGAATAAGAGTCCTAAAGGCCCCACTCCCTGGGGACTCAGGATCCTTGGCTCGAAGTTGGGGTACTCTCAGCTCTCACAGAGGATGAGAAACTCTTGAGTGGCAAATGCTCTGGTTCTCCTCCCACATTTACTCAGCACCACCCTTGCCTTGTGGTGAGACTGACCGTGAAGCCAGACAGTTTCAGATCTCAAGGGTGGTGGCCTCTTGCTGGTGCCTGCTCTCAGGGATACGTCTTAGCCTCACCTTCCTTTCCAAGCCTCCTTTCTTAGCCTCACAAGCTTATATTTTTGCTTTTCACCACTCATGACTTCTCGCCTCCCCCTTTCTCCTGACCCTTGGAGAGCCATAGGCAGCCCTTCTCAAGTTCACAGAGGGTATTAGTTCAGTAACACCAGGAACGCAGAAGGGAAGTATGAAGGTGCCAACGTGGAGAAGTGAGAGAAGCCCTCCTCCTACCTCCTGGCACCAGGGCTGCCCAACCTCCTCCTCCTCTTCAGGTCCCTTCAATACTTCGCTCCTTAGGAGCCAGTCCCTACCATCTACTCTGCACCTGGCCCATCATCTTCCCTTTCCCTCACCTTAGACACTTCAAGGAAACAGAACAAAGGTGGACTCTAATGTTGGGAGGGGAGGAGATGAGAATCCCACAGTCACAGAGAACTCAGCGAGATACATGTTCATCGTCAAAATTTCACATATAATCTTCCTGCTCGGCATTGAAGGCCGTCTTCAGTGCCCTCTGACAGGCTGACACAGATGGAATGGATCCTAGGGTGGGGAGGGATCTGAAGACACTTGTGGGGTGATGAGCAAACCTTGAAGAAAAAAGTCTAAAGGGGTAGGGATGAGGACTCGTGGGTAGAGGTGAGAACACCTTGCGGGGAGCTTAGGCTATTTTTTCTTCTTACTTTTCCTTATTACTCAATCCCCCCACACCCAGGTCTCTATATTGGCTGGCGCTGCCTCCATTATCTATGGGACTGTTTCCGGATTGGGGATGACTCCAAGTGCTTTTGTGGACACTTGTTGAGACAGCACCAGATCATCTCAGGTGTGGAGTGATAACTGTCCTCTGTCATGTGTTGGGATGTATGAGAGCAAGTGTGTGTGTGTGCGTGTGTTGGTTTGGGGGAGGGGGTTGACATGGGAAAGCCAGGCCCTGTCAGGTGCTGGTCTAACCCTACCATCCATCCCCCTCCTCACAGACATATCCGTGCCCTGCAATGTAGGCCAGTGCCGCTGCCTCATGTTCTGCTTTATCCCATCACGCCCAGAGGAGGTGGGTAAGTTCTGGCTCAAGAGACGAGCCACCTTTGACCCCAGGGCTTGGAGAGCCCAATGTCGCTGCAAACACAGCCGTGACCTAGACAGACAGGGGAAGTCAGAGACAACTTTCTGGTGGAGGTGACAGTTCACTGGAAACTTTAAATGGGAATAAGAGTCCTAAAGGCCCCACTCCCTGGGGACTCAGGATCCTTGGCTCGAAGTTGGGGTACTCTCAGCTCTCACAGAGGATGAGAAACTCTTGAGTGGCAAATGCTCTGGTTCTCCTCCCACATTTACTCAGCACCACCCTTGCCTTGTGGTGAGACTGACCGTGAAGCCAGACAGTTTCAGATCTCAAGGGTGGTGGCCTCTTGCTGGTGCCTGCTCTCAGGGATACGTCTTAGCCTCACCTTCCTTTCCAAGCCTCCTTTCTTAGCCTCACAAGCTTATATTTTTGCTTTTCACCACTCATGACTTCTCGCCTCCCCCTTTCTCCTGACCCTTGGAGAGCCATAGGCAGCCCTTCTCAAGTTCACAGAGGGTATTAGTTCAGTAACACCAGGAACGCAGAAGGGAAGTATGAAGGTGCCAACGTGGAGAAGTGAGAGAAGCCCTCCTCCTACCTCCTGGCACCAGGGCTGCCCAACCTCCTCCTCCTCTTCAGGTCCCTTCAATACTTCGCTCCTTAGGAGCCAGTCCCTACCATCTACTCTGCACCTGGCCCATCATCTTCCCTTTCCCTCACCTTAGACACTTCAAGGAAACAGAACAAAGGTGGACTCTAATGTTGGGAGGGGAGGAGATGAGAATCCCACAGTCACAGAGAACTCAGCGAGATACATGTTCATCGTCAAAATTTCACATATAATCTTCCTGCTCGGCATTGAAGGCCGTCTTCAGTGCCCTCTGACAGGCTGACACAGATGGAATGGATCCTAGGGTGGGGAGGGATCTGAAGACACTTGTGGGGTGATGAGCAAACCTTGAAGAAAAAAGTCTAAAGGGGTAGGGATGAGGACTCGTGGGTAGAGGTGAGAACACCTTGCGGGGAGCTTAGGCTATTTTTTCTTCTTACTTTTCCTTATTACTCAATCCCCCCACACCCAGGTCTCTATATTGGCTGGCGCTGCCTCCATTATCTATGGGACTGTTTCCGGATTGGGGATGACTCCAAGTGCTTTTGTGGACACTTGTTGAGACAGCACCAGATCATCTCAGGTGTGGAGTGATAACTGTCCTCTGTCATGTGTTGGGATGTATGAGAGCAAGTGTGTGTGTGTGCGTGTGTTGGTTTGGGGGAGGGGGTTGACATGGGAAAGCCAGGCCCTGTCAGGTGCTGGTCTAACCCTACCATCCATCCCCCTCCTCACAGACATATCCGTGCCCTGCAATGTAGGCCAGTGCCGCTGCCTCATGTTCTGCTTTATCCCATCACGCCCAGAGGAGGTGGGTAAGTTCTGGCTCAAGAGACGAGCCACCTTTGACCCCAGGGCTTGGAGAGCCCAATGTCGCTGCAAACACAGCCGTGAAGACCACGCAGCTACCAGGTCCCATTCCTGCAGGGTCAAAGGTACCTTCCAGAGCAAGGGGAGTGCAGGGGTGGGCATGGGTTGGGATAGGTTGCAAATAGTTTGGGGATGCAGATGGGGAGCTGGGAGGAGAGACTTGGGCTTGCGGTTGGTGAGGAAGAGATGAGAATGTAGTCAGCCCCTGGGGAAGCCCCAATACCCTATACTTTTCTTGGCTGCCCCCTTGCCCCAGGCTGTTGGTGCAACTGCTTTGAGTCTAATTTCCTCTGTGCGGCCTGTGACTGGCGCTGGGAAGAACATGAGACTTTCTTTGAGACTGAGGAGACCTGGCAGCGAGGAGGGAGGCCTCACGGTGAGGGGGCAACCTGGGGTAGGGGCCCACTCCAGGGTCTGTAATCAGAAGGCCAGGCAGGAAGGCACTCCTGCCCTCAACCATCCCATCCAGGACTTCACCCCTCCCTCCTGCATCCCATACCCGCACTGGTTTCCACCCCCAGGAGCAGATTATGTGCCTTTTGCGAGGATGCCTACCCTCCGAGAAGCCATCATCAACAACTCTGACTTCGAGGCCCTTCAGAAGAAGGGGCCCTCTGGCCGTCCCAGCTCCCACCCTAGTCCCCCTGGGCTCCCTAGCCCATGCACTGTCCAGCCTGGCCCCATATCTGACCCCTGTACCTGACCCTTTCACCTCTGCTCTTCCCTCCTCCAGGGACAGACACTGTCAACACCTGGTGCAGGCCTCTGTGAGCCTGGCCCAGATCAGCAATAAAGGGAAAGCCACTGGAATCTGGTTGGCTCTGTATGAGGCAGATAGAGCCCGGCCCGGGGTAGACACCCTAGGACCTTGGAGTTGGCACCTACAGGGGGTGAGAGAGAGCACCAGGCAGGAGAGAGGCTGGATCCAGCCATCTGCCTCCACTGCACCCACGTTCAAACTGCTAGCTCTGGCATCAGGAGGAGAGGGTGGCTTCAAGGAAGCCAAGGGGGGGGCATTTCAAGAAGGAGCAGTGATGTTAGACACAGGTAGGGGCTCCAGTAAGACAAAGACTGAAGAGTGTCCATTGGATTTTGCAATCAGAAGGTCTTTGGTGACTTCAGAGGGTGCAGCTTCAGTGGTGCAGTGGACCAAACAGCAGTGAGTGTGAAGGAATTTAAGAAACTTAGATGAAAAGAGCAGGGAAGAAGTCAGACAATATCTACAGGGGGATGTGGGGTCAAGGAAGCATTTTGTATTTAGGATAAAGGGAGGGGCCAGTAGAGAAAAAGACCTTGAAGGGTACAGAAGAGAAAGAGAGATGCCTGGTGAAGCCACATCCCAAAGATGGAAGGAGAGGATGGGGTCAAGGCGGAAGTGAAGGGATTCACTCTGGACAGGAGAAACACCACTTCTTGAGACCAGGAGGAGGGGGAAGGAGGACGGAAGAAAGGATGGAAGGAAGGATGGGGCCTTCACTGAGCTGCAGGGAGTAGGATCTGATGGAAGTTCCCCTGTGAAGTAGGAGACAAGGTCAGTTGCTGGTAGGGGAGGAGAAGGATAAGAGTGGGGGCATAGGAGACAGGAAGAGAGGTGAAGGTTTGGGAAGGCTAATGAGGGAAACTGGAGAAAAACCTGATCGGTGGGCAATCAGGGATTCAGGTATAGTTGGAAGCAGGAACCTAGTTAGAGAAGCAGAGAAGCAAAATATTTAGATTAATGGGTGGTGATGGGAAGGGTATCAGGGAGGATGATCAGGAAAATAATGCAAAAGGAGGCTTGAGGATGTGGAGGGAGCTGACCATACAGATAGGAAAGGAAAGTGAAGCCAGGAAGCAATTGACAGATTAAAAAAGGGAACAGTCAAAGGAACAGAAGTCTCATGAGGTCCAGTAGCAGATGTAGTGGTAGGGATCAAAGTACAGGAGACAGTGGCCAGAACCCGCAGAGCGCTGCAGCTTTCAGATGAGAGCAGCTGCAAGTGATCACAAGAGCCTGGAGTGGAGAAGACTGTGGGCTAGGGGCCAGAATCAGAGTGTTGGGGAGTGACTAGGAAGCCCATTGGTGATTCTTATGGGGAATAGGAGTTTCTGACACTAATGAGCTAGCTCTGTGATCTTAGACAAGTCACTTTCCCTCTCGGGGCCTCTGTTCCTGGATCTATAAAATAGGATAACCTCTGTGCTACCTGCCTCTATGAGAATCCAAAGAAATAACCAGTTTCAAAGTGTTCTGTACTCACCTACCGCTCCTGGCTGGTTTCCTCTTCCCAGCACCTTTTATCTCTTGCCCTTCTCCAGAGCAGCTCTAGGGGCTGCTGCTGTCCCAGAGGCACACGGACAACGGCAGCCTCCAGGGCACAGAAAAGGCCAGTGTACATCTCCTCACGTTTAGGGAGGCCCTCTATTATTCCAACGAAAGGTATGCAACTTTGACTGCTAGAACTCCTGGGGGAAATCACAGGGTCAAATGTCTGTCCTTCGGAGGAGAAAGGACTCTCTAACAATAATATGGCTATTCAAAAGAAATCATTACTATCTCCAGAAGTAGAATTCCCCATTACTGGTTATTATGCAATTAGCACCATGATGACCACTCACTAAAACCAACTCAGCTAATAGTCAACAATAAAGGAATGGTTACTGTGATAAACTTATTCAAGAAAGTATTATGCAGCCATTACAAAGTATATTTACATAGACTATGTAATAATATGGGAAATTGACCGTAAATGGAAGAATAAGAATATAATATGTAATACATATCATATATTATGGAAAAGGAAGTGAAAGAAAACACCAAATGTTATTCATTCCACAAATAATTATTGAGCACCTATATATGTCAGGCCATGTGCTAAAAAAAAAAAACACCAAAAAAACTAACGATACGGTGGTGACTTTTCTCCTGTGTTAAACCTCAGACTAAAACTTTCCTGGTGTGAGTACATTAGCATTTTGTGACCCCATGTTTCTGATGTCAAAAAATATATATTCCAGCAGAACGAAATATACTTCTAACCTAGCCGTAATACATTTCCCTTGTCCTTCAAACTCGCCCGGCTCACTGAAAATGCCAGGCACGGAGCTAACCGTATCCCATACTTTTTCTGATTAGGAAAGAACATTGGATACATGTTCCTTTGCTTATTAGTCGTGCAGCAAAGACAGGACACTCCTGTCCCCGCCCGTTAAAAAAAAAAAAGGAAAAGAAAAATGCAAAAACCGCCCCGAAAACAAACTGCAGAATCTTTAGTCTTGGAATATTTTAACAAGCACATAAACTAAGGAGGAACTTCCCTCAGATGAGTAAGTTATTAACATCTTTGAAATGGTCAAGGGGCTGAAACTGTCCTTGTGGGGAAAATGCTGGGTATCTATCCCACCAGTTAAAAAAAAAAACAAAACCCGTCCCCATTCACCTTCAGGCCCACCCGCCCGGCGACCTCCACCCGCCTCTTTCTTCCGGGACTCCTATTGCCTGGAATTCCAGGGGTAGTGGTGGTTCCTGGGGCCAATAAGCGCGGAGCGGCCCCGCTCCCCCGCCCTCCTCCTGGCCAAGGCAATGAAAGAGTCCACAACCTCTGAGCCTCTGCACGGCAGGTGACGGAGCACCGCCCCCTTCCTCCCAGCGCACCAGTAGGGGCCCGACCCGAATAGGAGGAGCCAATACGTTAAAAGCCCCACTACCCCCCGCCCCTCAAGCCGCAACCTAAGCTGGGCCGGCCTTGTCTTGTGAGCCAATTGGAGGAAAATCCCACCTTCAGGTCTCTCAGTCCTTCCAATGGAGTGAGAAACTATCTCACAGCGCAACTAGCGAGGGGATCCAATCGTAAAGAAACTTTCACTCTGACTAGAGGACGAAGCCAAAGGAGTAGAAAATTCGCCCTCGAGTTGGCACAAGAAGCCCGCAGGATGAAAAGATCCCGCCTCTACCATGGCGGCGGAGCCAGTGGCGTGCCGGGCCCAGGAGCGTGACCCAATGGGATGATGGGGTTCGCTCCCGGCCGCGGGCGGAGCCAATGGCCGCCGCTCGCCGGCTCCCCGCCTCCCCACCTCTGCTGGCCACAGAGCCCGAGCGCTGGCCGGGGTGGGAGGTTCCCGCGGCCGAGGGGAAGATGGCAGCAGCTACGGTGCTGGTCGCCGGGCTCTGCGTGGCGCGCCGGGCGGTGGCAGTAGCGGGGCCGCGGGGGGCGCAGGTGAGAGGTGGCCGTGGGGCGAGGAAGGGGTCCCGCGGGCTCTGACGCCCTCCAGGGCCGGGGGGCGCGTTCCTCCCCGGCTCCCCTCGGCCTGCGCAGCCCTGCGGCCTCGCGGGGCCGGAGCCCGAGAGCCCGGCCGGGAACCTTGCCCCTCTCGAGGTGCAGGCTCCAGGGCTGTGCGGTGAGGTCGGACTGGTGGTCACGGCAGCCTCTCTTAAAGCGTCGCCGCGAGGGAAACGAACCGGCGATGAACGACGCCCTGCACAGGCCCGGGCACCGAGGTCGACACAGGGTCAGTGCAGCGTCTGCTGCCATCTCCCAGCCGACCGAACGCCTACTCTGGGCAGCTCCTCAGTGCCCCCTGCGGGACGTGAGCTTTTTCTCCTGGGAGCCAGTCTTCTGCCCCGTCAGACTCCTGGTTTTCTATTGAGCACTAATACTAACTCCCCTTCTTCTTCCTGTTTGCCAGAGCGACTCAAGGGCTCAGATTCATCCCGTCCCTTTCCCCCACAATGTGACATCTCTGACTTCAGCCTTCTCTCAGTCCCTGGGAAACTGGGACTTCCCTACCCCTCAATCCCCAAGGGCTGGGGTTGTGTACTCAACTGAACTCCTCCCTCCACCGATTCAGGGGACTGGAGTGAAAATTCACAGTAAGAGGTCAGATGTGACACCCAGACACCTTTGTGTCAAACAGGGCAATTGTATTAAAACCTGGATAAGATAGTTAACACGGCTTAAAGATCAGAAAACAAGTAATGGAAGTAAATAGAAACATTAACAAGGTGAGAGTAAATGGAAAGAGCTCCAAGTAGTCTTAAGAGATGATGCAAACCACCCCCTTTATATTTGAAGCTGAGAGAACGGATTTATCTAAGGTAATTCAGTAGTAAAATAGGAACTTGGACCTAAGCCTCCAGGTTCTCATTCTGGATCCTTTCCCCTGAACGGTGTTAGATTTGCTCAACCCTTTAGGAGCAGGAATCAATTGCACTGCTGAATCCTGCAGTGAAATCTGCCTGTTATCTAACCAGGCCCAGCACTATCTGGCGCTACTCTCTGCTGCTGATGCTCTGAAAGTGAGGAGCTTTCCCTTTGAGTGGGAACCACTAATAGGTTCTTAGAAGGGTGAAGTTAATGGCCAGCCTCTGCCAGCCCCAACTAAGTACATGAGACAGGTATTGCCAGCTTCCTCCCTTGGGTGTGTCTGATCCACCTTCAGGTCCGAGGAGCTTCAGCTGTGACTGATGGGAATGAAGTGGCCAAGGCCCAGCAGGCAGCTCCTGGGGGGGCAGCCCCAACCATCTTCTCCCGGATCCTGGATCGAAGCCTCCCAGCTGACATTCTGTATGAGGACCAGCAGGTGGGGTGCCCTTAGGTCCCATCCCCTTAGGAATTTCATAAATACCATCCAGCCTGTTGAAATAACATGGTGGCCTCTGGCCTGTCACTGCTCCCAGTGTCTCGTATTCCGTGATGTGGCCCCTCAGGCTCCTGTGCACTTTCTGGTCATTCCTAAGAAGCCCATTCCTCGCATTAGCCAGGCTGAAGAAGAAGACCAGCAGGTGGGAAGAAAAGGGCCAGGGTTTGGCTGGGGGAGCCCTGTACTCAGCTAGAAATTTTGCTCCCTGCAAATGAAGCCACATGTCTCCTTCCCCTTTCCCTGTAGCTTCTAGGACACCTTCTCCTTGTGGCCAAGAAGACAGCAAAGGCTGAGGGGCTGGGAGATGGATACCGACTTGGTGAGTGACGTTTGGCCCTTGAGCGCCTCACCTATGAATTCTCATACCTACCCCTCAGTATGATCTTCATTCTTTGACCTTTCCCATGATCCTGACCCCCTAACCCAAGCTCCATTTCAGTGATCAACGATGGGAAGCTGGGTGCACAATCTGTGTATCACCTGCACATTCACGTACTTGGGGGCCGACAGCTCCAGTGGCCTCCAGGTTGAACCTACCAAATGACCAAGGACCTCAGACTTGGATGCTTGCATGGGGGTGGGGAAAAACGGCACCCTGTAATGCTAATAAACTTGCTCTCCCTCAATCCTGGATCCCTGTCTTAAATATATAAAGATTTATACCACAAATAGGAAAGAAAACTGATTCAAGACTATGATCCCCCTTGACTATGGTCTGAGACACTAAGGAGGCCCATCCTGTAGTTAAAGGAGCATTTGCCTATATATCTGTGAGCTCAGGACTCATGTCTACCTGGGTCAGGCCTCTAGAAAAGTAGCAGTAGGAATAAGCCTGAATGAGTAGGAAGAGACTGAATCCCAAGACTTGCTCAATTCAGATGCCAAGCCATGTTCTAAAGGGGGGCTGGAAGGAGGATTGTCAATGTGAAGGCCTTTTATTGAAAGAGAAGTAATCACACCAACAAAGTCACTACCCTTTGACTAATTCCCATGTCTCAGCATTTTGCTTTTAAGCTGTTGTCTGATGTCTTTTCATCCTTAAAATTTTTGAAAAGATGCCCCCACTTTTGAGAATGAACTACTGTTGCCCCTACATAAACACACCAAGTAGGCTTTCATCTGATATAACAGCTCTGTGTCTGTTCAACGCAAAGAACCACCTTAGAAAGCCTCAGTAAGTCCTGCTTAGGTATGGAGGGCGAGGCCTTAGGCCAGCGGAACCTTAAAAGCCGGGCTGAGGCGGAAGGGAGGCCGGACGGAAGGCAGACTTCCCAAACTACGCCAGGTGCAAGACTTCCGCCTCGCAGAGACCTTGCCTCCACCCCCACCCTCCCCGTCAGCCCAGCTCTGGTTCCGCGCAGTCTCCTGGAATGATTTGCCGTCTCTATGGCAACCCGGTAGCTGGCGTCTGAAGATGGAGACCACTGAGTCTACCGAGGGATCACAGTCGCGGTGAGAGGCACAGCGCTGGCTGCAGGCTTAAGGGGACAAGGAAGGTTAATAGACTCGTTTTGCTGCGCTTCTGACAACTTTGCCGCTTTCACTTTTTTTCAGATCTTTAGACGTACAGCCCAGCTCCGAAGGACTAGGGTCTATTTCGGATCCCTTTCCTTCTTGGGATGGCTGTCATAGGTCAGCCCTGGAAGCTGCAACCGCAGAAGCTTCAGCAGCTGCTGCAGCCACTGCAGCCGCCTCCACTACCAAAGCAGCTGCATTATCTACAAAGACCCCAGCGCCCTACTCTGAACGGAGCCTTCTCATGGAGCCCTCCTCTGAAAGTCTTCTCCGGGAGCGCTACACTGGACCCAGATTTACGCACAAGATAGGCCACGGGGGACTTGGCTTTGAGCCTGTCTCTGTTTCCCATATTGCTTGGAATCCCTATACTGCAAATGACCTTAGTTCTAGCCGTGGTCCTGTTCCTGGCTCCAGCTCTGGCCCTGTTCCTGGCTCCAGCTCTAGCCCTGGTCTTGGCTTCAGCTCTGACCCTGGTCCTGGCTCCAGTTCTGGTCCTGACAGTGGCTCTAGTCAAGGTCCTGGCGACGGCTCTGGTCGAGTCACTGGTCCTGGTCCTGCTGCTGATTCTAGGCATAGGCCAGGCTCTGGCCAGGGCCCTGGTTTCAGCTCCTCTGCTCCTTCAGGCTTCAGAAAACCCAGGGCAGATCTGCTCCCTAATTATGCCTCCTGGAGTCACCACAGCCACTGGGAGCCTCAGAAACAACCCTGGAAATTTTTGCAAGTCTCAGAACCTGGTGCCCGAGGGCTGTGGAAGCCCCCTGAGGTTGAAGGGACAAGTAAGGTTCTCAGTGAAACACTGCCACGGGGCCAGTGCCTTCTCTACAACTGGGAGGAGGAGGTATTAAGGTTTTAACCTGCTCCCTTTTCTTGAAGGCTGCCCCCAGTTGATGAGGGTGGGTACCAGAAAGGATATCATGGTCACTCAACTTGGGGCCCACAGAGAGCCACCAACCACCTGGATCAAGTCCCAAGCATGCAGGATGGCTCTGAGAGTTTCTTTTTCCGACACGGACACCGGGGACTGCTGACCCTGGAGCCACAGTCACCCATGTGCTCCAACACCACCCAGAAAGACTCATACCAGCCCCCAGGAAACCACTCTCAGCCAATTCGAGGTATGAAACAGAGAATGGGCCAGAGTGAGTCTAGCAGAGAAAAAAAGAGGAATGTCTGATGAGTGTAAGGGCAAAGCTCAGTTTTTCTTCCTTTTCCCCCATTTTTTTCTTCTGGGCCTGTATCTTAACCAGACTCCCCCACTCTGTCCATTCCCTGACCTCCCACAGGGAAGCGTGAAGCCATGCTGGAGATGTTCTTGCACCACCAGATCTGGTGAGAGGCTGGGTGAAGGGGAAAGGGGAGGGGGAGGACAAAAATCAGGGGAGAATGGCCTTGATGCCCCCCAGGCCAATGTAGTAAAGAGGTGCAGGCAGAGCAGGAACCCACAAGGAAGGACTCTGAGGTCGAGTCTGTGACACACCACGACTATGGAAAGGAGCTGGTGCAATCAGGGCCTCCTGCACCAACAAAGGTAAGAACCCATCCCACCCCACTTGTACAGCTGGGCCCTGACAGGCTGTGGGAAAGCAGCAGGCCCAGAGGTTGAGAGAGGGAGCTTCAGGCCAAGAGTTATTCAGTATCTCTCCCTCACAGCCTCACGACTACCGTAAGGAACAGCCTGAAACCTTCTGGCTACAGAGGGCGCCACAGCTACAGGTGTGTGAGGGTGCCCAGGTGTTGGGAGTGGGGGAAAAGGATGGGAAGAGGCTGTTCTGTCCCGGCTTGGTGGAGAGAGGGCTCTGTCCTCATTCTGGCACTCCTCCAGGGTGTCAGTAACATCAGGACTCTGGACACGCCATTCCGGAAGAACTGCAGCTTCTCAACACCATTGCCTTTGTCTCTAGGGCAGCCCTTGCCCTATGAACCCGAGAATTATTCCCACCAATTGGGAAAAATATCTTCCCTTGGCCGTCAGGGAGGAGGGCAGGGTGGTGGAGGGAGGGGTAGAACTACTCCTGTCTAAGGGTCGAGGAGGGAAGTAGATGTGGAATATGGAATCTCCTTCTGTCTGTACTGAAGAGATGGGGAGGAAGTGAATTCGGTCTGTACTTGGTGAAGGGGCTCTTTAGATAAAAAGGGTTCTCTCTCATCCTGAGACTGCTCATTCAGTGATTCTGTGAGTTACCGTGTCCATACCCCATAACCTTTCCTTGGAGTTGCCCCTAACACAGACTATGTCACCATGACTGTTTTTGTTTGTTTTATATTTGGCCAAAATATTCTGGTTTAGATACAGATATTTACAGAAGGTAGGGAGGAAGGGAACCAGGCCAGAGAGGGACAGGTATATGTACAAGGCTGGGCTGCAAAGGGCAGCAACTTCCATATAAGGTGGGGGTTTTGTGCATATTGGTTTCCATCTCATGTGACAATGTCCACTTCTGCTATGTGGAGAGATGATGGCCACTGCCCACCCAGGTACCAGCAGCAGGGGATTGTCTGACTTGGGAAGAAGTGGGGTTTACAGGAGCCCAGCAGGTCCTTTCTGCTCTCCTAGGAGCCAGTAAGTTCGCATCTTTCCTTTTCCCTGGAAGCGAAGAAGTAGAGATAATTCAGATTCTTCTATGTTATTCCTCGTATCTCCCTCCCTTCCCCCCACAAACCCCGTAATTGTGTTCATCCTCCCTTTCCATGACTCCCTCCCCATGGCCTGCCATCACCTTCATCTCCACATCCCCTCGAAGCTCTAGCTGGAAGCATCCTAGCTCATCCAGGGCATCCTTGGTGGTAGAGGAGACATGAATCTTAAGGGCTGGGGTAGGATAGGGGAAATGATGGAAAGAAGAATCAAAGAAAAGGCAACCAAAGAACTGGCAGTATCGGAGAGAGCTTTACCCAGCCACCATCCCTCAGGAGGGTCTCAGTCTTCCCAGGGCACATGCACTAGAACCAAAATATGTCCAAGGATGGGGCATTCAGGAACTGTGGTCTCTCAGAATGAGATTTGGAGGAACTCTGAAAAGAAGAAAAGGCCAGCACAGGTTGAGGCTGAAGCTGGGGTTGAGGGCTAATGTTTCACCTTGACCATTAGACTCCATTCGGGAAGCAGTGTTCACTGTGTCTCCAAAAAGACAGTAGCGGGGCATCTTCAGGCCAACGACCCCAGCACAGACGGGCCCTATGAGAAGAAATAGGTTGGGAGAGCCTGGGAAAAGTCGATATGAGGACAGTAGTGAGAGTCAGCCTTACCCGTGTGGACCCCTATGCGTAGCCTCAGCTGGTCATGGGGTCGGTGGCGGATGCGGAAGGAAGAAACTGCATCCAGTAATGCCAGGGCCATACGAGCAATTTCCGGGGCATGGCGCTGACCATTTCTGCCTGGGAGACCAGATACCACCATGTAGGCATCTCCAATCGTCTCTACCTGATTGAGAGGGGGATGACAAGGTCACCTCTATCTGTATCAGTGGGGATGGGGAAGAGCAGAAGGAGACAAGCTGGGTGCCACTATGACTCATCCTGACAGCCTGGAGGCCACAACATTGACTAGAAAAGAAGTGCCATGGTCCTGAGAATCTGGGAGACGGGGAAGTCAAGGGAGTCTGTAAATACTCCTGCCCACCCCAGCACCTGGCGAATACTCTACAAATGTCTGCTGAATGGACACCCTGTCTGCAACAGGACATGGTCAGATAGGCTCTGCTGTCAGGAAATGGGAAGCAAGACAACAGGGCTGCCCTGAAGAGCACAGAAGCTGGCGGGGAGGTCAACGAGGCCCAATGAAATGAGCCTCAGACAGCCTAAAGCGTCAAAGGTGAGAAAGCAGGCACTTGGCTTCGTTAATTGTACTGAAGCTGTGTAAGAGAAGGTCCTTGTTTTTAGGAACTACACACTGACCTGTTTAGGGATAAAGAGGCACTGTGGGGCTTCCCTGGTGGCCTAGTGGTTAAGAATCCGCCTGCCAATGCAGGGCACATGGGTTCGAGCCCTGATCCAGGAAGATCCCACATGCCGGGAAGCAACTAAGCCCGTGCGCCACAACTACTGAAGCCCGCGCGCCTAGAGCCCCTGCTCTGCAACAAGAGAAGCCACTGCAACGTGCACCACAACAAAGAGCAGCCCCCGCTCACCACAACTAGAGAAAGCCCGCGTGCAACAAAGAAAGACCCAACGCAGCTAAAAATAAAATAAATACATTTATTTTTTTTTAAAAAGGGGACACTGTGTCTGAAACTTACTTGCAAAAGGTTCAGAAAATAATATATGGATAGATTTTTTTTAATAAAGCAAATGGGGGAAAATATAAACAATTGGTGAATGCAAGTGAAGGGTTTACGGGAGTTCTTTGTTACAGTAATAACAGAGATGGCAGAGTAAGTCCAAAGGGAAGGGACAGGAGTGGGTAATAAATATTCTCTGCACAATATTAGGCATTTTCCACAATAAATTTATTATTCCCATCATACAGATAAAACATCTGAGGCTCAGGGAGCTTCTGTTACTTGCCCAAGGCCACACGGTTGGTCACAAAGCCCGATCATTTTTACTCCCAAGCACAATAAAGCCTATCCTGTGCCAACTCAATGACTTCAACAAAAAGCATTCACTACATAGCTTGTCCCTCACCCCAGTAAATCATTCTATACCCAAATCCTGTATGATTCCTCCATGTCTGGAGGGGATGAAGAGAAGAGAAAAGATGACTAGGCTATGCCTATACCCTCAGGCAAAAAGTCGCAGACGGGGGCTAGATCTTGTGATGGTTCTGATTAGGGAAGCCTTAAGGATTCACAAGAGATTAGACGGGAATGTACAATTACAATGCCAGAGCCTCATTTGTCTACAAAGGGTACTCTAGCACTAGGATGCTGGAGACCAGGCAGGAAAACTGACCCTGGAGCAGGTAAGGCATGTGGGATTCGGGGAGACCAGGTTTTAAAAGAGTGTCAGTCTAGGGCTTCCCTGGTGGCACAGTGGTTGAGAGTCCACCTGCTGATGCAGGGGATGCGGGTTTGTGCCCTGGTCCGGGAAGATCCCACGTGCCGCGGAGCGGCTGGGCCTGTGAGCCATGGCCGCTGGGCCTGCGCGTCTGGAGCCTGTGCTCCGCAATGGGAGAGGCCACGACAGTGAGAGGCCCCCGTCCCACAAAAAAAAAAAAAAAAAAGAGTGTCAGTGTAAGGGCAGCCCCAGCTCTCACCTTGTAGACGTCAAAGTTGTCAATTATGGCATCAAAGCAGGTATACAGATCATTAAGAAGTGTCACCACCTAACAGGGATGGGAAAGTAGAGGCCTTAAGACTTGTGTCCAACCTTCTAAGCATTCTTAACACACAAGCCATAACAAGATATGGAAACTACAGACCAAGCTAATCTTCCCTATTATCCAGGATCTCTGTGCCCCAGTGAAGCTCCCGCAGGTCTCTACCCCACCCTCTGCCCCTCACCTGGCTCTCACCTGCATGGGGGTGCTCTCTGCTGACAAAGCTGTGAAGCCAACGATGTCACTGAAGTAGATGGTAACGCTGTCAAAGGCCTCGGCCTGTACGGTCTCTCCCCGTTTTAACTGCTCTGCCACTGAACTAGGAAGCAAAGGTACAGTTTGAGCCAAACTCAGAGAAAGAGGGTGGGAGGGTGAGAGAGAGGAAAGGAGTGTATGGCTGGAGCAGAGATGAGTTCTAACATGAAAGCTGAGCCTGGTGGAGGAGAAGGAAGGTGGCTGCGAAGACGTTAGAGTCCAGGGCAAGGTAAGGTGTACAAGTGGTGTGGGGTTGGAAGGGGATCCCTGGGGATGCGGGCTGAACGTCTCAAGTTGGGATTGTTCTAAATACACTTGCTGGAGCAAAGGTCTGGTAGAGCAGTGTCCTAAGAAGAAGGGATGGGAAGCCAGGAAGAAGGCAGCACAACTCACTTGGAGACAGAATGAAAACACACGGTCTAGAGCCAGAATGGGCTCATGGTAGCAAGATGTAACAAAGCAGCATTCTAAGGGTTGGGAAGTGAGTTCTCAGGAGCTTGATTAGGCAGAAACCAACAGAAGAATACCAAAGGAAAATTCAGGAAGGGGGACAGAAGTCTCACTGGGGTAGAATTTGGTAGAGCAGAGCCTCAGCCTTGCGTTTCTCCTCCAGGTAGGCCTGTGTGCGTTCCTCCACCAGCTTCTCCAGGTTGTTGGCATACTGCTCCATGCGCAATAGGAGGTTGTCCAGTATGCTGGTGCCACCCTCCCTGGAAGGAGGCCAGGATAGGGTACCTGCTCCAAGATGCGCAAGACTCCCAGGGCTTTCTACCCAACCCACCCTCTCGGCCCCACCAACCCCACCTCATCCACTAAGACTGATGAGGCTTCTAGCCCTGGGGAGCTCCTGCACCATCGTGCCCTCTCACTTGTTAAAGCGGCGAATGAAGCCCTTAATCTGTCCAAAGTCTGGTCGCTCAGCTGCGTCCTGGGCCCAACACCGCTCCATCAGCAAAACCAGCTCTTCGTTCAGTTGGGTCCGGTCAATGCTCGGCCGGAAATAAGGCCGCTGACCATTTCGGACCTTCTGGACAATCTCTGAGGGTGATAAAGGGTTTGGATGAAGAACAGGTCCCCCAGGTAGAGGAGGCTCTGGGTAGTAGACTGACTCTCACCTTTGGGGCTGAGGTCCAGGCCCTCCAAGTAGAAAGGACCACTGCGAAGTGCTATCTCCTGTAAGATGATCCCAAAGCTATAGACATCGGCCTTCTGCATGCCTGTGGTTGGCAAGGGGTTCCCACTGAGCAGTTCTGGGGCAGTCCACAGCTTCTCTGAAAAGAGGGAACAGGCTGGCCAGATCCTCAAAAAGGGAATCCCCAAGCCCACCTGGCCTCATTCCCATAATGCTCGCCGTATTACTGTCACTCCGTCTCCCTCTCCCACCCTCTCTAGGTGGAAATGATCAGGGCCGGGGGGGGCAATGTAAAAGCAGGTTGTGGGGGAAGGCCTCACTGGCATAGAGGGCGTGGTTGTCATCAGGTTCAGCAGTTGATCGGAAGCTGGCCAGGCCATAGTCTGTGATTTTGAGCACAAAACGACTATCCACCACGCAGTTGGAGGACTTGAGACTCCCATGGGATGCAATAATGCTGTTATGGAGAAAGGCCATGCCCTGCAGGATACAGATCAAGTCATGGGATTGGATCATATCTGGCTTGGGATACCCCCTCTCCGTGAGATGGGCATTAGCTAGCTGTCTAAAGATCTTGGGACCATAAAAACAATAAGCTAATTTTGGAATGCATCCTTTGTACAGTTTCCACCCCAGGAAGCAGGCAAAATAGGAGAGTCGTCTCTTCCTGGTACCTTAAGCAGTATATCGGCACCCAGGCACCAGGGATAGGAGACATGCTTAAGAGGAAGGACAAGGGGAGCTATCAGTTATTACCCTGGAAAGGGCGGTCTGTCTTCTGAGTAATGAAGAGATCAGAACTCTGAGGGTGAACTCCAAGAATACAACACCCATGGTGGCCTCAAACACTTGGCCACTACTCAGGAAGACGTGGCTTGAGATCCAGGTATCAAGAGTACCTGGATGCACCAAGGAAGACTAGCCAGTTGTAAACTTTAACATATAACCATGTATAGGCAGGCAAGTCGAGATGGAGGAGGAAAGCGATCTACTACAGGGGATGTCGGGCCAGAGAGAAAAAGTGGAGAAAATAGTAAATTAGAAAAACCTGGGAAATGGACAAAGGTAGGAGGTAGCTACCGAGCCAATGCAGAAGCCTGAAACTTCTGGCCCCCGTGGGGCCAGAGAGGAGAGAAAGTTTGCCTGTGAGGGACTCTAAGGCAGGTCCTAAGAAGGCAGAGTGGTGCTTCCCCTGGGAAGTCAGTTCCGGTGGAACAGAAAAAGGATACAGTGTCCTGTATGCTAACCTCCTTTAAATGTTTAGCTCTGGGCTTAAACAACTCAAAACTCTAGTCTCTGTGAACTCTTCCTTTTTATTCGTTTCATCTTGATATCAACAAACCTTTGGGAATCTCCAAACTCGTGAATACAGATATTAGCCTTCTGGCTTTGTTCTAAATCACCTTTCCATCAAATCACTCTTCTCTCAAGAGTCATGTTTTTCTTATATTTATCATCACACCTCTGGCTGAGCACCACATCAACTTTACCTAATATTTTATCTCTCATTTGATGGCAAACTTTAACACACATACACACAATTTTTTAAATAACCTCTTGAAAACTATGCAGAAAAACCAAAGCCAGCTCCAGGTGTGGTACAGGTGATCCGCTAGGCTAGCTCACTGGCTAGGGGACTTGCTTCTAAACACCTGTCCCACCTGTGCAAGATTCAAATTTATGCCTCCACAAATCCACGGACCTCCGGGTCACTTGAAAATAGCTGAAACCTAGTATATTAGAAGATACCAAACATTTAGTATAATTTTCCTTGGCTTCTCTTAGTTTTACTAATAAATGTTCATTTCGAATTTCAGTTTTTCTGAACAAAAGAGCAGATACGCCAAATATTGGTTAGAGAGTAAATGATGAGAAAAAAAACAGAAAATAAATATGTTTGGAGACCCCATTAATTTTTCCCTGCTAAGAGACTTTAATATAAATTCTTGGAGGAAAAAGAAAAGATGATGGAGAGAGATTTTAGATATTTGAGATCTGAGATTTGAGATAGGGCAGGAAGACAAAAGTTCTCTACAAGTACAGGACTCTCTGTGGCAGATAAAACTCATTCCCCCCAATTAAAAGCCCCAAATCCATTGTTTACCCATTGTTACCCAACCTTAAGAATAAGGGGAAATGGAGAGATGGAATTTTTAGACTAGGAAGAGAAATCATAAGCAAAGATAGAAAGAGAGAGGCATTTTAAAGTAGATGAACTCAAGGAGGAGTGGGGGAAAACTCACCTTGACAAGGTCATTAATGAGTGAATAACGAAACATCCAATCCAAGTTGATGCTATCATTTTCCAGAATATCCTGGTAAGTGACATGGAATAGATTATGTGACTTTCCTAGCCCCACTATTACCTGCACAGTCAGTGTAACTCTGGGCCTATCTCCCCTGCCCCTATAATCCCCACCTATATCCCTCACCTGTAAACTCCCACGAGGACAATACTCGGTGACGATGCAAATGTTGGGAGGGTCTATGCAGGCGCCAATGAAGCGAGTGAGATGGTTGAACTGAACATCTCTCATCTAGGAAAAAAAAAAAAAGGAAGAAAAAGAGAATTGAAAGAGCTAAAAATTAGATATGGAAATCTACCACTACATGAGAGGACCTTTCTCTTAATTGTCTTTACAACTTGAAATCATTTATAAATAAACCCATTGCCCTCCTAGCCAATTTTACTATTCCCTAGTCCTCCCCTTCCCCTCCCCCATTCTTATTTACCCCTGGCCCTCAACCCATACACCATGACTTACATGTTTGAGTTCAAACAGAACCTGCCGGGTCAGCTCAATGCGCTTCTTATTCACATGTTTGATGGCAACAACATTTCCCTGATGGTGGGAGTGAAAGGGGAAAAGGGACGTTAATATCAGAAAGGGTCTCTGGGTGCTGGGAAAGGATGGAGAACTGTGGGAGCATCCAGGAGCTCAGCTGGACAGAGAGAGGAGGGTTATGAGGAGCAGAGGGTCACGGGAAGAGGTGACAGATGTGGATGAGACAGGATGAAATGGTGGGGACCAGAACAAGTGGACGACTGTTCACCTTGAAGTGACCGGTGTTGGCAAAGATCTGGTATTTCCCATGGGCTGTCATGAGCGAGCCGTAACTGGATCCCCGCTGGGGCCAAGGGCAACATGGAGGCGGAAGGATGAAAGGCACATTAGATGGTGGTGGTAGTGCAGGTGCTATCATTACAGGCTGATGTGCTGGGAAAGGTCCAGGGTACGAAAGGACAGGCACTCAGAGGGAAGCAGAGGGACAGCTGAGACGAGGGCTCACCAGCGACAGTGTGAGGCGACTGCCTGCACCTTTATGGTATCGCTCTGAATTGCCAAATTGCAGCTCCTCCCAGCGAATGCGCCACAACATGCTAGCCAGCTCTTTCTCCAGCATCAGTTTTCTGTAAGGACTGCACACCTCAGTTGACTGGCAAGCCCAATCCTACCACCCCCGAAGCCAACAGCGGGGTTGCAGAGACTTCTCGGCAGCTCCTGAAGCTGCAGTTGTCACACCCCAGACACAGGACTGAGAGAGAGGGATGCATTCCCTCCCCCGTGTCCTAGGGACCTCCTGGCCTCAGCCAGAAGGCTGTGTGGAAATGGGAGGGAGGGAGTAGGTCAGCGGAAAGCCCAGAACTCACCGGAAAATGAGGAAGCTGGAAACGCCAAACATGATGAAGGTGATTCCTGTGCCCAGCGCCACAATTGCCAGGGTGGAAAGTGGGGCTGAAGGGAGAGGGGGCCCTGAGAAAGACTGTGTGTGGTGCTGTGAACGGGGAGGGGGCATGCTCTTAGGTGCAGGGAGCAGACAGATCTCTAGAGGTAAAGAAGTAGGCAGGGGGCATAGGAGAAGAGGTGATATAGAGCTAAGGGTGGGGGAGCCCGTGAGGAGGTAAAAGAATGGAAAGCCAAGGGAGGAAGGATTGCTCCCAGTCCCTGCACACACCCACTTTTATCACAGGATGGGTCGTCCAAGTCAAAGGCACAGGGGGGATTGTCCAAGGGGGGGGCCCCCTTCACCCAGGGGATGGGCCGTCCTGTCCACCAAATCTGCTTTTCGGCTCCCGAGTAGTGGGCTGCAGGCTGTGAGGAAGGAGAAAACAGGGCCCACAGGCCTGCTCCCACCAGCCTCCTCCCCCGAAACCCAGCTATTTGGGTGCTTTTCTCCCCATCCTACCGTCCACCCACCATGCGGCTCCAGCAGAGGAAATAAGTCCCTGCCTCTAGAACCTGTGATTCTGCCCCCGTTGACCCCCTGAAAGCTGGGTTTGCAGGCCCCCCACTCTCCTCCCTGCCTCGTCCCCCATCACCTGAAAGTCCCCAGAATCCAGGTCTCCCATGGCCCACAGGACAAAATCAGTCTCCCGGTCATTGTTCTTGTCCATAACAACCAGTCCAGTTACACCTAAGACAGAAAAGAGTACCCCTTACTTTGAGAGCTACCCTAGGCCCCTCTCCTATCCTCCCAATCCCTCCAATCACCTCACAGTCTATCCCTGCCCCCATTCTTAATATATGTCCAACCTCTGCCATGTTCTCCGACCCCTACTAACTCTCCCACCTGCCCCTGGTGTCTGTGTTTTCTTCTGCCCACTCCACTCCTGAGCGTGACAGCAGCACTCTGGCCTCCAACTGACCCTCTCCATTACCATGGTATCTTCTTCCTTGCATCTTCTCGACAATTCGAAGTCCATCTTCCCGGGTGCCTCCTTCCTGTATTGTCTCATTCAGAACTTCAGCATATAGCAGGATCCCATCGTAGAAGCAGCCAGCAATGAGGTTCATCTGGGGGTGGTAACTTCAGCAGTGCTCTCCAAAGGTCCTGCCAGGCCCCTTCCCCAGCCCCCTTTTCCATCTCTGGGGTCTCCTTCTACCTGTCCTCTTTCTGGTTTGCTTTCTTCCCTCCTCTCATTCCTAAGGTGCCATCCCTACCTCACTGAACACTAAGGCAGGAGAGAAAATCCTGAATGGAAGTGGACAGCCCCCAAAGTAGGGCTGGCTCCATGGCCAAGGCTTGATTCTGAGTTAGGGAGAAGAGGCTTTCCTCAAAGCTTGGCCTGATTCTCGGGGAAAGAGAGATCTACTTACGAGGGAAGGGGCCAGCTCCACACCAAAATCTTCCCGAGCTCTTATCAGAAGACGATTCTGGAATTCCTGATACTCAGGATTTGGGGGTTCTCGATATGTGATGACCAATACCATCTGTACCAACAGCACATGGGAGAGTGGAAATGATTCAAGATGGGTATTAGGGGAAGAGAGGAAGCAGGACAGGGAAACTTGCTGAAATATACATGATATAAAATGTACATGGGTGATTTTGAAGGCCGAGAGGATACTAAACTGTGTGTGTGTGTGTGTGTGTGTGTGTGTGTGTGTGTGTGAGTGTGTGTGTGTGTGTGTGTATGTTTAATACTCTGGGGAGAGCAGGTGGCACTCCTCCATGCAAGATAGATAGATAGGATGGTTCTGGGAAGGTGGAGACTGGGAAATAGATGAAGTCAACTCCATCCCCCAAACTGGGCTCCTCATCGTCCTGAAGCCCCTACTACCACCCAGGCCTCCCAGCAGGGCTGCCATAACACTCACAACTCCTCTGTCCCATCCTTTCTGGGTACCTGTTTACTGGCAAGGACAACACTGAGCAACAGCTCCTCTCCCTGGTGTTAATTACTGCTAATGTTATCAGTAAAATGTTTACATTTTCATTTGGGCCACTGAGCACAGTGCCTCCACCCAGTGAATGAGAGATTTCAGGTCCTATGACAACTGGGGGAAATACTTTGAGAGAGTGATTCCATCTGTAAAAAGCCATGAGCCGGCTCCTTTAATGTGCGTGGAACACCCACCATATGCAGCACTGTCTTGCATACTGGCATAGTCCCACACATCATGAGTCACAAGGAAAACACACAGTCACATGCCCACACACATCTCATAGATAAGCCGGTGGCACACATGCTCTCAGTCACGCACACTTCTCACTGGCCACAGTCAGCATGTCTCTGTCTTTCACTGGGATGCCTGCCTGGCTCCCACTGGCCTCACACACTTCCCGCTTCTTGGCCTCTGCCTCCACCTCAGGCCTCCACAGTCACTGAGACCAGCCTCTGCCTTCATCAGGAAACTGGCACTGCAACTTTGGGGAAAGACTTCAGATCAATATATTTTGTGAAACGTGACATGGTGAAATGAGAGATTAAAACTAGTCATTTTGGGACTTCCCTCGTGGCGCAGTGGTTAGGAATCCACCTGCCAAGGCAGGGGACACAGGTTCGATCCCTGGTCGGGGAAGATCCCACATGCCGCGGAGCAACTAAGCCCGTGCGCCACAACTACTGAGCTTGTGTTCTAGATCCCGCGAGCCACAACTACTGAGCCCGCGTGCCACAACTACTGAAGCCCACGTGCCTAGAGCCCATGCTCCGCAACAAGAGAAGCCACCACAGTGAGAAACCCGTGCACCGCAACGAGGAGAACCCCCCCTCACCACAACTACAGAAAGCCCATGTGCAGCAACGAAGGCCCAACGCAACCAAAAAATAAATGTAATAAATAAAATTGATTCTTTAAAAAAATAAAAAATTAAAAAAAAATAAAACTAGTTGTTTCTACCAGTTGTGTTAATTCCTGTCATAGAAAGTACCATAGTGATACTAGATATATCACTTACGATCTATTATAGATCAATTCATTCCAGGTAGGAAATAATGAAGTCAGTTTCTAATACACATTGATTATATTAGACTGGAGTCTACTTCATGATGTAATTATTCTTACTGGAGCGTTTGGATGCTTGATCACACACTGCTAATACTCTCCCACTGTCAGGCAGAATTAAAAAGGAGAGGGAGACTGAGGGTGGGGCTGGAAAGGTTCGTTCAGTAACACCTACTCAAAGAATAAAAGAAAAATAGGAGGGTAGGATATGGTTGACAAAAAATGTACAAAGTTAGTTAAAAAACTTGAAAAGATCAGGCTTCACACAATTTCTATTTCATTATAAAGGTTGATAATAAGTTTTCCATGCTTTTTAAAAAGTAATTGCCTAGGTTTGTTTCTTTCCTAGACTAGCAGTTCTCCATCTTTTTGGTCTCATGACCCTTTACGCTACTAGAAATTACTGAGGACCCCAAGGAGCTTTTATTTGTTTGGATTATATCTATCAATATTTACTGTATTAGAAATTAAAACTGACAAAGTTTTAAAACACAAGAATATACAAGCACACCTCCTATAGCTGCCAGAATGATGACATCATCACGTCACATAACCTCTGGAAAACTCCACTGTACAATCATGGAAGAATGAGAGTCACGGAGGCAAATAACACCTTAGTATTATTTTTTAAATAGTTTTGCCCTCGTGGTCCCCCTAAAAGGATTCCAGGGGCCCCCAGGATCCCAAGACCACACTTTGAGAACTGCTATGCTCGACTCTGTTTTGCTGTGGTTACTAGCTACTAAAAAAAGAGAGAGAGAAGCAAAAGAACTTCCAAAGAATTTCTGTTCTTGCTCAGGGGCTAGAGAGAAGGTAAAGGTAGGTAACCGTGTCCCATTCCACAGGGGACCCCAGGCAGGGAAAAAAAAAAAAAAAAAAGCAAAGGCTGCCAAAATGGGTACAGCGGTGGGTGGAAGCCAGGAGGGCACCTGGGAAATGTGCAAGGGCAGCGGATGCCTGGCTCCGCCTGTGGGCCCACCCACACCCAGACCCACTCTGGCTGCCGCAGGAGGCGCTGTCAACAGTGGCCTAAATTAACAGAATGGTCTCCATAAGAGATGCTGCCTTACACGGCCCTTGGTTTACTGCTTACTTCCATTCTAGCCACTGGTGTGCCCCATCTGTAACCCAGTCTCATGCTGGTCACCTAGGTTGTGGCTTCTGCCTGGGTTTCTGACCCTGTAGAATGTCCTCAAATGTCCAGACAGAGCCTCTGGATCCTTAGAGCGTAGTCATTTGGTTAGTTCCACCATATCTACTTATTCTTCCCTTTCCTGGTTGATCATCTTGGTTTACAGTACCTGCCAGCTCTACTCCTGTCTAAATGAATTCCTAACCCCATCCCCCCTCTTCCCAACACACACCTTGATTCAATTCAGCAAACGTGCTAGGCACACAGAATACAAAGACAAGCATGATCCCTGCTCTCAAGCAGCTATGGTTCAATAAGGGAGAAAAATCATAGCAACATACTTAATTTCAGAGTCCTCTCCCCCAATAGCTAGTATCCAGCATGAGCTGGGACCCCTTCCTTGGGCATGACACCCTCCTGGAAAGGCTGTGGGCATCTATATCAGGGACTCCTCACCTCTGTTGCCACCTTTTCCAGGCTGGCCTGGTCTGGGACCCCAGTGGGCCAGGTATCTCTGGGGTGTGGGCTCTCTGCTCTTTCGTCCTTGTCTGGAGCTGACCACACAACTTCCCTAACCCCCTGCCCAGGGTAAGGATAAGCTACTCTTGTCCTTCCCGGATTGGAAAAGGATAAGAGTAGCTTTGTCAGAGGATACCTCATCACCCCCTCACCCCACCCCACCACTTTGATTTTCCCCTCAGCATATTCTTGACTGCCCCTTCTCTTATATTGTAACAAAATCTCTCTCTTTGTTTTTCTGTCTGAATAATGCCTACAGTGAGTGGGAGAGCTGAGAATTAATTTACAGTTTGCCCTTGAAAAACTTGGGTTTGAACTGCACGGGTCCACTGATATGCAGATTTTTTTCAATAAGCACAGACCATGGTACCACATGATCTACGGTTGGTTGAATCCAAAGATGTGGATGGAACCTCCAAGAGGGAAGCCTGACTGTAAAGTTATACTCAGATTTTCAATTGCACGGAGGGTGGGTGCCCCTAACCCCCACAGTGTTCAAGAGTCAACTGTATGTAAACTAACTGTTAGCAGACTAGATCCCTCCTCCTCCTACCCTAAGTGCTGGGGCCCCTTGGCTGGTAGGAATTCTCCCACAAGAAGAGAGGTGTTCCCTCCACAAAGAGAGTATGGCCCAGAAGGCTGTGGAGTCTTCCCATCTGGGAGGGTTAGAGAGACCTTCCGTGACCACACTAGCTAAAGCACAATCCCCCTGATACTCTCCTCTCATACCACGCTATGCTTTTTTTTTTTTTTTTAAGTAACACATCACAGTTTGTTCTATGTTGTATCTATTGCTTGTTTATGTCTGTCTGTTCTACTGAATGTAGGCTCCAAAAGGCAGGGACATCTGTTATGTTCTCTGCTGTATACTAGCACCTCGCACAGTGACTAGGACATAACAGGTGCTCAGTAAACACTAACAGAATGAGTCAGTCTTCAGATGAATCAAACATTGACTGAATAATGTTGTAAGTTCTAGAGGAGATAGAGATAGGCATAAGAGTGGGAAAGTCAGTCCAACCTGAGGATTCAGGGATTGTTTCCTAGAAGGGAAAATAACTGATCTGAGTATTATAGAATACACAAGCATTATCCAGACACACAAAGGTGAGAAGGTCATTTTAGGCCAAAGTTCAGCAGTAACAAAACCTGTCCTGCCACTGCCCGTGTTCAAGCGTGACGGTCACAGACTCATACTCAGGCATGCAAACAGATATGTCATTCACAGTCAGACACTACCAAATATATAATCACAGCCACATAAAACCTTACTCATTGGAGAAGGTGGCCACCCAAGTCCAGCCCTTATACGCATCTACTTAGAGTCAAAGAATCTCAGGGTTGAAAAGACCTTAAGGTTATCCTATACGCCACCTCAAATCCTTTTTGGGATAAGAAGGGGGTATGCATAAATAAATTTAAAAAAAGTACTTATGTACATAAGTAAGTGAAAAGTTGGTGGGAGAATCGGGGAGCAATTCATGGCTATGATTTTGAGAGGGAGAGATTTGGGGTAAGGGGAGGAAGACCACTGTGGACAAAAGCAGCAAAGAGCCCAAAGGCAGCGGGGCAGGGAGGCCCGAGGTAGCAGGTCTGAGCGAGGTCTAGCCGGTTGGAGTACTCAGCAGTACTGGGAGGTAAGATTTTAAAAGTGGGTTGAGGACTGTATAAAATCTTAAATGTCATGATAAGGAGTCAGGACTTTATTCTGTAGGAAATAAGTCATTGAAAGTTTTGAGCAGAGAAGTGAAGACAGTCATGTCAATTTTCCCTACAAACTGTTTCTCATATCCATCTCTTTTCATTCCTGCTATCATCACCATAGTTCAAGCCCATACCTCCATACCGCATTCTAACCTATTGCAGGTGGCCTCACTGTCTCCTCCTCTTCTAATCCAACCTGAGTTCTGTCAGTATATTTCTCGTCACAAAAAACCCTCAAACACTCCACCATTCAAGTCCAAGCACCTCAGTCTTAGGTTCAGAGCTCTCCTTAATCTGAATCTACCTCTGCAGCATTATTTCCTATAATCTGCTCCAAGTGAACCATTCTTTCTTGTCAGGTCAGTATCTTCTTGGATCCCCAAACATGTCCATCCCCATCTTTTTTTCTTTGCTCCAGCTGCCTGCATCCTCTCTGCCACTCTGATGAGGAATCTGACATCTATCTTTAAAGTCACCATAGAGTCTTGCTTCCTTTATAAAAGCTTTCCCTAAACCCAGCCCACAGTGACTCTCTCCTCTGAACCACTCAAGTTCTTAGTGTCTGTTCCAGGACACATCATCACATCCTTTCTTGTACTTGTATCTAACTGCACCACAATCATGCCTTGCCTCTCCAAAAAGGGTGGAAGCCCTCCCAGGGGCGGGGTCTAGACCTTTTCCTGAACTTCCCCCCCACCCCACGGTATATCTACCATTGGTACTTAGGAAAGTCAGTGTTCCAGGATCTTGGGAGGTAGCCTTGGAAGACACACTGAGAAAGAGCCACAAAGGTGAGACTAGACTAGGAAAGCCTCCGTCCATTTCACCCCTGTGGTTCAGAATTCTTGCCCTCTTGCTGGGGTTTCTGTGGGGTCTTGTGAGAGACAGAGAATCCCCCAAAAAGCTCCTCTCCCCCCTCCCTTCAAGTTTGGCTCAAATGATACCTGAAAAGCTTCTCTGAGGGCCTCAGCCTGTTCCCAGGTGCGATTGTCCTGCCAGGGCCGGCCTGTGGAGCGCGTGGGGCCCGCACGCAGACTCTCCCCAAAGACATCCAGGTAAAAGAAGACATAATCTCCGTTGGTCAGGTTCTCCCTCTGGGCCTGAAGCAGGATCTCATGCAGCATCTCCAGAGGGCCACAGATATACACAACTGGGAGCAGGTACATGACAGAGGGGCACTCTGAGAAAGCATCCAGGACCCTAAACAGCCCCCTCTCTGACCATCTGCATTTCCATCTTTAGCGAGGAAGAGAGGCCCTAATCTATCAACCACCCAGCAGATGTTCCCCATCCCTCCCCCCTTGGAGTCTATGTCATAAGTACCCTGGGACCGTATGGACCATCTGGCAGAGGTCAGAGCCTGACTCCAGACCCCAGAGAAAGGGAGCTATCCTTCAAGACCCTCCTCTTCCCAGAGCCCTGCCTGCTGCTCCCCGCGAGCCCTCCTCACTCCCCCACTCTGCCCTGTCTTTCCCTAGGCTCAAAGGCACTGACTGCTCAGAATTTCTCTCCGTGTGAGCTTTACCTGTCTTTCCCAACCTAATGAGCTGCACCGCAAAGCCCATTTATGGAGTCTTCACGCTTTTTATGCCACCAAGGGGTACTGGCGGCCCAGTCTGAGAAGTCTCTGCTCACAGACAGGCACATATTTTGGAGTGACCATCAACCACATTCACTACTCCAGGGAACTCTCACTGCTCCCCAAATTCAACTTCCCCCAATCCCACACTCTCCCCGACACAAGCTTCTCCCCTCAGGCCATCTCACTCCTTCTTCACATCTGTCTGTGACATCCACAAGTCCCAAAACAGAACGCCTTAGCCCCTCCCAGGGGCTCCATCCACACGTGTTTCTTGATCCCAACCACCACATTCGGCTCCTCCACGGCTACCTCCATCTACAGCTCCCCAGCGCTCAGCTCCAGGGACACAGCGACCCTCCTCCCCTGACCCTAAGTAGCCCGGGCCACACTCACTGCGCCCGTTGGCCCGGATGAAGTGGGTGGCCTGCTCAGGGCCCCCCGGCTCACGGGCATACACCTGGTGCTGCACACTGAGGTTGCTGCCCTGCAGGGCCTCAAAGACGCCCTCGATGGTGAAGTAGTGAGGCCGGTCATCTGTGCGAGCATCCAGATACAGCAAGGCAGCACGGGCAGTCCAATTGAAGTGCCCATGTAGCGTCACTACAAACTCACCCAGCTTGGGAGCGGAGGGACCAGTGCGCACCAGGGTACGATAATGCTCATTCTTAGCCGCAAAACCAGAGGCCACAGCACCCGCAGTCAGCAGGGGAAGGCGCCAATGTGAGGCAAAGCGGGCCACAGAGGCAGCGGGGTACACGCAACCGGGGCCCAACAGAAGGTCGGGATCGTGGTACAGCTTGAGGTCCACAGCGCGCAGCGGGGCCAGGTACTCAGAGCAGGCGCCATCTAGTTCAGAGCTGACGAACCGTAGGTCCACGGGCAGCGCCCGGCCCAGCGCCTCCACAGCGAGTGCCACAGCGGGACCCACCCGTGGCCAGGCCCAGGCATAGCTCAGGTTGTGTTCTGGCAGCACCACCGCCAGCGTCAGGTTCCGCGCCCCTGGAGGACGCACCCCACCTGCCAGGGCCGCCACCACCAGCAGGAGTGATGGCAGTGCCATGGGGAGAAAGCAGCGGCCCCACCCCCCCCAGAACCTGGGGCCACTCTGGCCTACAGGGGAGCCACAAGCACCGCCCAGCCTGGAACCTGGGGAAGGCAGCCAGGGAGAGAAGTGAGGATAAGCTAGGTAGGCTGGGATACAGAAAGTGGCAGGAATCGGGGAGGAGGAGGTGGGAGGAAGCCCCGGGGAGTGGGCAAGGAGTGGGTCCACCAGCCTAGGGCAGGGACGGAGGAGGGCTAAGAGTAGGGTGGCAGGAGGAGGGAGGGACCAAGGGGGCCTGTGACTGGGATGGGGAGAGTGAGAGGTGAAGTCGTCTGATGAATCTAAAGCTGAGAAGGAAAAGGGGATCCGAGACTGGTATGGGGTGGAGGTTGGGGGGGAGGCTGGTACAAAGAGAAGGCCTGGGGGAACCTCACCGCTGAAAGGGCTAGGAGGGCAGAGAGCTGCGAAAAGAAGGACCAAGGGGATAAGGTGGGAGGGGGCCGGCGCGGCGGAAGGACTGGGACCATGGGCAGGCGGGCAGCGAAGCGAGGCCTGGGCCGGAGGAGAAGGAAAGGCAGGGGTAAATCTCCCTGTGAAGGCTTCTCCCGAAGCTCCTGCTTGGACTAACGGGCCCAGGGCGCTGGTCCCATCCGGAGCTGCGGCGGCCCCGCCCGTGTCCCCGCTCCTCTGCTCCGCTTCTCCTGGGCCCGGGCGGCCGGCGCTGCCCCGCGCTTCCTCCCGCCCCCCGCCTGGGCCCCCGGGCGCGCTGCTTGTCCAGGTCAGGTTGCCGCGGCCCGGCCGTCTCCGCTCGCTGCGCCGGCGGCTGCAGAGTGTGACTCCCCGGGCAGGCCGCCCGCCCCCGCCCCCGCCCCGCGCCTTCCCCGCCCCCGCCCCGCGGCCCCTCCTCCTCCCCCGCCCGGCCCCACCCTCCGGCGCCTGCTGTCTCCCCCGCCTCCCGACTCCGCACTCCTACCCGGGCGCCCGGGGACCTCCCAGGTCTCCAACCCACCCGGCGACAGCCCGGGGGCTCCGCGCAAGGGCCTCTCAGGCCGGCGAGGTTCCGGGCGTCCCCTCACTTGAAGGCCTACCCCGTCTCCCCCAGGCCCCTGGGCCACCCCGCCGCGCGCTCTCAATCTCACACACTCCCACGAGCCCAGGGCCTCCCTACCCACACCTCGCTTAACCCGCTCTTCTTAGGGTCTCCTTTCTTAACTCCCCTGAGTCCCTCAAACACTCCAGCCTCCAGAAAACAGTCAGGGATCCCCACATATTTGGTATCCTCACTTGTCCTCCACCTAGTAGACGATAGCACCCCTCTCATTGACGGGAACCTGTCCCTCCTTCACCAGTAAGACATGCCTGCTCCCTGGAAGATAAGCCCCTCCGGGACCAAGGCGCTCCGCGGTGACCGATTTTTCCTGAGTCCTTACGAAGTCCATGAGTCTCCTTCTTCCTTAGGACTCAACCCTCCAATCTCCCTCTTCCTGTCCCCACGCCCCCTCTGTGCCCTCCCGTGTCCTCAGAGGCCACCATAGCCCACTGGGCTCCCACCACACCATCTGCTCCAGGGTGGGAGCCCAGAGCAGCCTCTTCTCTCTTTTGTCTTCCTGCACAGCCTGGGCTTGCACCTGATAAAGGCTCAGAGACTAATTAAGCAAAACGTTTCCCCAGCAGTGGAAGCCCATTGTGCCCCCCTTGGGTTCCACCCCACTCCCAAGCTTCCATCCTAGAAGGCTCACCCCAGACACCCCATATCTGGAGTGCTGATCTGATCCCAAGGAACAGCTTGTGAGGGATGATATCATGGTTGCTGGGAGGGGCTGCATGGGACCTTAGGGAGTTTTCCTCAAAGTGTCATAAAGGAGATGCACATAAACCCATTCTCCTCCCCCTGCCAAGAGCCACAGTTTGTCTCCTGCTTCAAGCCACTTCTCCAGAAATCAGAGTGCCAAGAAGCTGAGAAAGCTGGAGTAGAGAGAGGAGGGTGGGCGGGCAGGGAGTGGAGGGGCGTAATTTCTCTGAGATGAAGGCGACACCTAGTGGTTTGGGGGGAAATTAAGGACAATGCCATTTTATTCTGAGGTACGATACTTCTTTATTGAACACTGGCTGCCTTGCACAAGCTATGGGGGTGAATACAAAAAGCTGAATGATACAGACTTACCTTTGAGGAGCATACAATTGGAATCCCTGGGGCACAGAGGCCAAAGGCAAGCCCCCCAACAACGTCTCTTGCCCTCAGCCTGGTAGAAATGGAAACCTTAGGGCAGCTCTTTCTTTAACACAGATGGATTAACTCCAGTTCCAGCTCCTGAGACTGTTAGTGTAAAGAAATTTCATCCTATCTGAGCAAGGAAAAGAAGGATATAGACCAGTCAAAAGGGTGACGGGACAACCTGAAAAAGACATGGCTCTAACTTCAGACCCAATCCACCAAATGATACTTTTCAAGCAACTACACACAGTTTAATGAGAGAAGCAAATCCAAATGACACAATCTCTGCCAGAATCACAGAATTTCACGGCTAGGAGGAATCTTATAAGTAATATTGTTCACTCCCCTCATTTAAAGATAATTGAAAACTGAGTCTCAGAGAGGGAAGTCCCATAGCTTCCTCCCCCGCCCCTCTCCCCCAGTCCTACATGGCTTTTTAATAGCAGAGCAGAGACTAGAATCCAGGTTTCCTGGTCTCTAAGGTGGGGCTCTGTACAGATATTCTGCTGACTCAAGGAATTTACCATGTGAGGCTGTGCTTACAGGGTAATGGTCACTAAAGACCCAGAAGAGTCTCTCTGGAACACCTGCAGACCCAAGTGAGGACCAGACACCACTGTTGCCCAGACTCCCCAGACAAGTTTAAATGCATGACATGTCATTTCAAGCATCTTGCCCCTTCCCTCTTCCTTCCAACTGGCCACTAAGACTAGAAAGTGGGAAAGGTCAGGGAAGTAAAGGTTAATCACTTAATGCTGTTTCTTATTAACATCCAATGAAAGTTTTTTGTTTTGTTGTTTTATTTGTAGGGAGAGGCTGAAAATATTAGATAAATGAGATTGATTATCTATATATTCCAACTATCTAATTATGTCCTCACTGATATGGACAATAAGATTTTGTCTGTATTTGGTGGCCCTACTGCTACCCATACAAAGCCTGGGAAGCCTAAAGGTCCTGCTGGCCTGAGCAGCACCCAGCTAGGAGCCAACTTTATCTCTGTAGAGTTGGTAATGCCTCCCACTACTTCACAGACACCATCTATAATTTCTTCTGGGACAGGGACAGCCCAAACACCTCATATCTGATCCAGAACTAAACTGTAGAGCATCAATTAGCTAGCTGCTAGAAGCTATGGTAGTTTCCAAGTTGCCCTCTTTCTTAGTGCAAAGAAGTCCTGAGGCCTGTCACACTCAGGCCAAAGGAGCCTCAAGACACTTGCTGAGTTCTGAGATTGACATAGGATTCAGGCTCATGCCAATCTCCATGTCAAGCCTTGATGCTCCAAACAAACTCCCAGTTCAGTACTGAACTTGTAACCTCCCTGATTTCACAGCTAACTCTGGACCCTCCGGTTTGCTCTACACCAAGACTGTGCCTCCAAGCCTATAGGATTCCAGAGAAACAAAACACCTTCCAGTCTTCTCTCTGCTTAACCAACCTGACTTGCAGAAAAAGGTTTTGACTTATATGTGATTGTCTCCTGAACACAAGACAGGTCCAAGAGAACTTGCCAACAGAGGGCAGAGAGCAGCCGCGGAAAGTAAGACAAAATAAGGCAGAAAAGATACATTTTCAAATGCAGCATTTCAGTAAGGGAGAGGGAGAGGCAGTATAAAAAAGAAACAGTGGGAATTCCTTGGCGGTCCAGTGGTCCAGTGGTCCACTCCTCACTTTCACTGCAGAGGGCGCAGGTTCAATCCCTGGTGAGGAAACTAAGATCCCACAAGATCCCACAAGCCACTGGCTGCAGCCAAAAAAAATTTTTAAAACAAAAACAAAAAAACAACATACTGAAACATATTAAAGGCAAAAAAAGACCTTACTAAAATTCTGCATTATTTCTTTTAGCCCTAGTGAGGGAAAGAGAGACTCCTGAAAACAGGTCAAACCCCCATTATTGCTCATGTGGCCCACGCCCCTCCCCCTCCCGACTCCCCTCCCCTTCCACACAGCAGCACACAGTGTGGTTCTAGACCTTGGGTTCACCTTCTCATCTTATTCAATATCCCCAAAGAGCTGCTATTATTGTTTACAGGGTCAAGGGTTTTTACTTTGAATTCACACACAGTTTTCTTGGATAATTTTTAAAAGTTTTAAAATTTTAAATATTTTCAAATCAAATCCCAGTTTCTAACTTACCTGTCTGGATATGTATTCTAAAAGTTGAAATGATACATACTGTGAGGGCCACAAATATCAGTTTTGTGAAAAGAAGGTCCAGAAGAGCAGTTTTTTCCATGGAAAATGCTTCATGGAGAGCCAACGATTCCTAAGAAGCAATTTAAGAATTGTCAGGAGAAGCCACCATATACATTTATCTCCAGGATGATTCAAGCTCCAGGTGAACCCATTTTTTCACCCATCTGCTCCCTCCAAGCCTGGACCAGCACCTCTGTGAGTGTCCAAGAAGGTCCCAGTGGTTCCCATTGCTCTTCCACGCTTGGCCTGTTCTCCCAGGTTTATATACTGTTTCCCTATGTTCCTGTTCCCACCCTTCACCATTGTTAACATCCCCAGTAATGACTTACCACCCCTTGGGAGCATCGGATGCCATAAAGTCTTAAATATAATATTCTCGGTTATATTTCCTTCTCTACTTAAAATTATACTTTCTTTGCAAAATCTTTCACTGAGAAAAAGTGGCATGTGTTCCCTCACCTTTTAAGTCCTGCTCAATTTACAAATATCTCACATAAAAAGAAGCAAAGGAAACATAATCTTCTAGATCTAAACACCAGCTTCTAGAGAATGGAAATGTATTAATCCCTATTTTAATCTTCTGCTCTGCTTAGAATTTTCTAGAGAAGCCAAAGACTGGGACAGGAGGAGAAATCTGAAGCAAGATTTGACAAAACTATACTCTCTTTACATGGCTGAATTATGTCATAGAAAACAAAAAGAGTAGCTACAGTGGCAATGTAGGATTGGTTGGTAGACAGACCGAAAGCAAGAAGATAAGTTAAGAGGCTCCTGGAGAAATCTAAGCATGAAATGCTAAGCAGCTGGTCTAAGATGACGGAATAGTAATGGAGAGAGAGAAACAAATACAAGATGATTTGAAGGAAGAAACAACAGGACTTGGTGGCAGACTGGATCCACAGGTGAAGAGGAAAGAGTCGAAGATTCCTCTAAGGCTGGGGTCACAAAGGCACAGGCCCTCCAGGGCCACACAGGAAGTGTAAATGTGAGAGGCAGCTGGATGGGGATTTACAAATCATGAAGGCCCTGCTCCATCTAAAGTGGATGCTGCCACGCCCAGAGTCGCCAGTTCTTACAGTTTTTCCTTTGGACTGTTTCAATGCCTCTGCGACAGGTCTCTGGAACTCCCGTCTCACTCTCTCTAATCCATCCTCTGCGATGACATGTTCAGATGCCAGAATGACCCTTTTGAAACAAAAACCTAATTATGTCACTTCTCTGCTTGAACTTCTTCAATGGTTCCCCATGGAAGCTGTGCTTTTCAAAGTGATATTTTTAGCAGCAAAACCCTTCCTTCAAACAAAAGTTTAAATGTAAAACAGAAAAGAAGCCCAGGTGCTCCAGGAGAAGTAGTAGAAGTGAGCCCAGAAATCCACATCCTCTGCCCTTCGTGCTCTCTCAGAGAGAGCTTCTGAGCCCTGAACCTCTGGGTGGTAGCCTTCAAGCAAGGGGAGTACAGAAAGATTTTCCAAGGGCTATGTATATACAGATCGTTTCAAGGGAATCCATTTCCAGACCCTAGTCTTCCACATGTACTCTTTCCTAAAATTCATCTTCTGGATTATGAACTTGGGCTCACATAGTCCTTCCCCCACTTTACAAAAGAAAGGCATGTCCCTTGCCGCCAAACCTTACTATGATGAATTGTTCTAGAGTGTAAATACTGGGGCACCCAACAAAGGGATATATAAATGAAGATATTGGTCTAGGGAAATGTTTAAAGATTAATCAAGGGGCCTTAAACTAATGGGGCTTCCTGCCTTCCTTACCATATACACACTTCTGTTAAGGGTAAAACTTGGCATTGGAAATGGGGTTGTTTAGCCCATGCTGGGATTCTCTACAATTGGCACAGCCAAAGGAAAATACATTAGTGACACACTTTCTTCTAAAAGTAACTGGAGTACACATTTGAATTTTACCATATATAAATTATACCTCAATAACCTGACTTCAAAAAAAATGTAATTGGAAAGTCTTACGGGCCATGAAAATATTCAGATACACTGAAAAACCCATGGATAAAAGATTCAGTAACGTATTTTGTATTTGGCGTGCTCTATTCAATAAGATAGTTCAAAGTCTACTTTGTCAAATCATCATGAAATATTTTTTATGATTACAGTCAATCTTCAGCTTATTTCATCTTATAAAATGATTAATATTTTCTATCTCCTGTTAACAATATATAAATGTAAACTTGGATAATAAATGTTAGGTTTCAACTTAAAACTGTGTGAGGGGGTTATTGTTATTTTAGGGAGCTCATGAGCAAAACATCTGAGCTCTGTGGCTCCGAACAACACTTTGGAAACCAATGGCTACATAGTGGCTCTCGATCCTATCAGACCTAAGTCTCCCTTCTTCTAATAAATATTTTAAATAACAGCACCTTTACTAACCTAAAATGAAATTCATAGATAATTCAAGCTATCTATACACATAATTTCAAAACACCAATAAAATGTCCTAAATCTAATATAAAAGAGAAATAAAAACCAATAACTTATAATAAAATAATAGGTATTTCAATACATAAATGATTGGACATGACCATCATAGAAGACTTACCGAAGCACTCAGATTCCTGCACCTAATTGTAAGGAATGAGTAAGTTAGGATTTAAGAGAAGTAAGATGAGAAGCCATTCCATTAAAAAAAAAAACAAAACAGATTAAACACCAGTGTTAGGATAAGTAACAACAGACCAGATTTATTTATATATGACACCCTATACAAATGTTTGGTGGAACATTCAAAAATCATGCAGAACTCAAGTCATTTTACATCCAAAATGTATTGCCAGTGTTGAAGTACAAAGATTAACAAGATAAAAAGTCCTTCTCAGACTTCCCTTGGTGGTCCAGTGGTTAAGACTCTGCACTTCCACTGCAGGGGGCACGGGTTCAATCTCTGGTCAGGGAACTAAGATCCCGCGTGCTGTGCAGTGCAGCCAAAAAAAAAAAAAAAAAAAAAAAAAAGGGCCTTCTCTCATAAAATACATGACTTAGTGGGGTAGGCAGGTATCTACTTAAAGACAATATATTCTTTTTTTTTTAATTTATTTTATTTATTTATCTTTGGCTGTGTTGGGTCTTCATTTCTGCACAGGCTTTCTCTAGTTGCAGCGAGCGGGGACTACTCTTCATTGCGGTGCGCAGGCGTCTCATTGTGGTGGCGTCCTTTGTTGCAGAGCAGGGCTCTAGGTGCGTGGGCTTCAGTAGTTGTGGTGCATGGGCTCAGTAGTTGTGGCTCGCGGGCTCTAGAGCTTAGTTGCTCCGCGGCATGTGGGATCTTCCCGGACCAGGGTTCGAACCTGTGTCCCCTGCATTGGCAGGTGGATTCTTAACCACTGTGCCACCAGGGAAGCCCTAAAACAATATATTCTTAATTATGTGGAACTGTTCTCACATTGCAGAGTCTAGCACCTGTGGCCCCTAACTACTGAAACGCCAGTAGCACCCACCTTCAATCACTATCGCAATGAAAAATGCCCCACAAATGTCCAAAATGCCCCTCCAGGGGCAGTACCACTGCTGTGAAGAACCACTCGCCTACAGAATAGAGAACAAGCACATTAGCCCATCAGGATCTGGCTCCTACCTTTCTCTCCAGCTTCCTCTGCTGCCACATCTGCCTTCCAAACATACAGAACTATCTGTAGTACCCTAAGTGGGCCACATTAGTCCATGCCCACTGCTTTTCCATCAACCTGAAATGTCTTCCCTTCTTTTGCCTTCCACCTACTACTCTTCTTTGAAGCCTTCCAGGCCACTTTTTTTTTTTTTTTTTTTTTTTTGCGGTACCCGGGCCTCTCACTGTTGTGGCCTCTCCCGTTGCGGAGCACAGTCTCCGGACGCGCAGGCTCAGCGCCCATGGCTCACAGGCCCAGCCACTCCGCGGCATGTGGGATCTTCCCGGACCGGGGCACGAACCTGTGTCCCCTGCATCGGCAGACGGACTCTCAACCACTGTGCCACCAGGGAAGCCCCAGGCCACTTTTTATAACCCTTAAGATGTTGTTTTTAAAGCAGGTAGTTACTTTCTACCCTACCCAGCTAGTTTGTGTATTCTACAAGGGAAAAAATTCTTTCATGTTTAATCTTTGTACCTCAACAGGGGCAATACATTTAAGGTGTCAAATAAATGTTTTCTCAATGAACAAACAAGAGTACAGATGAAGGGATTCACTTTACAGAAAAAGAAATATATCCTCTTAGACTGCAGGGGAAGATGGAACAATGAATTCAGGGATGGATTTAGTGATAGATAAATGGAACTACTGGTTGAGCACTGAACTCAGCTAGGTATAAACATTGCCACCCACCCCATCACAGTCTTCATCTGTGCCTTGACATGTCTCCTTCCCACTCCTCACAATAGCACAGACAGATTCCACAGCTCTCCGCTCCTTTTTAGTTATGTGACAATTCAGTCCAATCCAATTGATTTAAACTCCAATCTCAGGTCCAACACAGAACTCATCTCCTCCCCTCTTCCAGCCCAAGCCTGAGCCATGGCTGAAGGAACCTGAACTGGGGAGGAGAGCATGCTCCCTCCTGTGGCTTCTCCTCCTCTTCCACTTCTCTAGAAGGTTCTCTACAAGGGGTCTAGCTCTACAGGGGTTGGGAACCAGGAGGAGAGCAGAGAGCGAAGAGATAACTGTCTCCTCACTTAATAAGGTAGTTGTCATCACAAACCACTGTTGGCTGTGGATGACAGACCACCCGAGCCTGTTGTTTGACAGATGTCAAAATGCCAGCTCTCTTATAGGGCACTTGTGAGGTCTCTCCACTGAGCTGTGCCCTAATCGAAACAATCCCGCTCTAGGTCACCTCCTTTAACCCTCCTAGCTTCTGTCCAGCAGGCAGCCTCTTGCATGGACTACCAGCAAGATGGCTCAAGCCCAGCTATCTTCCTCAGTATACCCGGAACCACGAGAAACTCACATGTCCTTGCTAAGCCACACAGAAGGAATACAGGCTATTCTACCGCTAAGCCCCTGTCTTTCACACCTAATTGCCTTTCTTCTTCTCAGATAAATGCAGAGCTAAACAAGTCCACTGTCCAAACACAGAGTCTAGCCAGGGAATGAGAAATCAGTCTCTCTTTCATGTAGACTCTCTTTGATACCCTCCTGCTTGGTTTGGGGGGCAAAAGGAGGGGGAGGTACTCCCTGGTAGGCTCATGACTCCCTCCCTTGAGTCTTCTTACACCTCACACAGACTGGGAACAAGGTGAGGTGATGAGGGATGGGTGGGATTAGTGGTTAGAGGTACCAGGGCCAGTTCTGCTATCTCTTTGTAAGCCCTCGAGAGGGTGACTGACCCCAGCCATTATCAGCTCTCTACAGAATGTGTGGTGCTTAGTGTTTCTTTGTCCCAATTTTTAGACCCTAGTCACCAATTCCAGGGCAACAGGAAAAATTCGACTCAATATCTTCTACAATATGCTGAAGTGAAGGAAAAGCTCTATGAAATAAGGGGCTCCACTGCATGCCTAAATGAAGATGCAAAATCATCTTCTGAGTGAGGGAAAGAACTAGGAGTTGAAGGTTCAGGCAGAATAAAGAAAGAAGACAGAGACAGGCTGGGGGTAGAACACTGAATGAAAGCCATGGACACGTTCTCTCCCTACCCCCCACCCCCAAAAGGCACATATATATATATTACACACAAAAGTTTGCATATCATTTTGGGGACACATGGACCCAGGATCTTCTAAGACCCTTGAAGGCCAAAGGACCCCAGATTAACAAGTCTTAGGCTAAGAGAAAGCAAGCAGGAGGTGAGAGTCCAGTGTTCTCTGTGCAAGGGGAAGGAGTGGTATTTATGCAGATAAGGCAAATCCTGAAAGGTCAGACATTTAGGGACGTGCATACACCCAGAAGCAGTCCACACCAGATGCCAGTTTTCTAAAGGACATGTTTAGTCCAAACTATTCTGATTGGTTAACACTGTTCAACTTATTTTTCCATATCATGCCATGATACCCACTTATACACAGATTTTTTTTTCAATTAAATAGGTACTACAGTACTACATGGTTGGTTGAATCCGCAGATGAGGAACCACATATGGAGGGCCACCTCTACAATTATACATGAATTTTAGACTGCCTGGAGGGTTGGTGCCCCTAAACCCCATATTACTCAAGGGTCAACTGTACATATATACATATTTGGATGAGAATAGGGCTCTAAAAACAACAGGTGTGCTACATATGACTGCAAAGACCCCATGTGAGTAGATGAGATGGTCACTGTCTTCAAACACCTGCTAGGTCCCTGAGAGAGAAAAATGGAGCAGTAATGTGATGCCAGTCTCTCCCAACAAACGGCAGCTGAGAACATGTCCATCAGCTACTGAAAGTAACTAAACTGTCTAACAAAAAGGGCCGAGAAGATTGCCCACTATCTGCGATTCAGAAGAGAACAAGAAAAGAACCCTGATGTTTTTCTTTCAAATCTAAGCTTTACGCTAGTCTGACAGAGGACAAATAAACGGATTCCAGGATCCCCAGATTAAAACCTACTTATGATGAAAATAAATGTAAAAGTACTTTGTAAGTTGTAAGGCATTATATAAATGTTAATTATTATGGTAATTATTACGGATATTTCCTACCCAAAAAGGAACTAGACCCCACCATGAGCAGTTTGAGGTCACAGTCTGGAAAGGTGAAATGTCTGAAGAGAATGAGTCTGCTTGTTTTCATAGCAACTGTGCAAAGGTCTTCAAAATTTTCATCTCCTCACTGAAAAGTCTAAGAAGAGGAGCCAATCAGTGATACATGACCAAAAGAGAGTTTAGAAATTCGGTTAAATTCGGTTCAATATAACAAATATTTATTGAAAGGACTTCAGAGGACACAAAAATAAGTCAGAATATAGTTCCCTGCCTCACCCACCCTGAAGAAGTGTACTAACTAGGAAGGGACAAAAGCCAGTTTATGTGGCAAAGTGGTGACGTGCTCCTTCCTGCGCCCACTGGCCCAACCCACCCATTCAGTCCTTGGCCTGTTTCTTATCAGATCCATGCCGCTCCCTCTCCAGCGAGGCTGACATTCACAGACTGAGCCCTTGGCTCCCGGATCCCTGCTGAATGCCGTCAGCGAGGGGCACTGAGAGAAGAATGTCAGAAGGAAGCCGGAGCCAGTGTTTCCTCCCCTTCTCCCTCTGCCTTGGCCAGCATCTCCCGCAGAAGCTGTGTGTCCCCTGTGGCTGCAGCCGCCCTCAGGCAGGCGCTCCCAAGTTCCAGCTTCTAACTCATCCTTGTTCCTTCAGCCCAGGGATGATAAAACGATTCCTGCTGTTGCTAATCTCTGGGTTGCCTCGCCTTCCCTTGAATGGCTTCCCAGCTCCTCTTCCTTCACTTTTATAGCTAATTTTCTGGTTGAAATTCCCTCTGATTTAAATACTTAGAGTGATTTCTGTTTCCCTGGCTGGACTCGAAATGTGGCGGCTAAGCCAAAAATGAACTGACTGCTATTGAGAGCAAAGACCCCGATTCCCACATTGCTAAATTCAAAGCTCACTGCTATTGGTGTGGGTTCAGACTGAGTTACACAGAGGAATGAAGAGACAGAATTGATTTTCCTCTTCTTCCAAAAGAACACAGGAAATCAGGAGAGCAAAAGAGTGGGGGAAAAGAGAGAGAAAGGAGCATTATGGACTTCCTACTTCCCTGTCCTCAGGATAATTTGGGGAAGGGGCCACTGACAAGAGCAAGGACAATCCCCCCCTTAAAATTCGGATGAGTCAAAGAGGAGACTAGACCTGCACAGGGCCAAATTAGGGTCTTTAGAAACCCCAAACACTGAAAGATTATGGTATTCCACCCGCCAAAAAAAAATTAATAAAAATAAAATCAGTCCTTTACACTTACAATATAATACAATGTAAATATAAAGAAGTACAATAAATTTGATTTTTTTCCCACAGTAACTACTTTCACATTAAAAAAAATATATCCAAATCTTTTCCTCCAAATCTATTTTGTGGCCCTGCTTTGCTGGTGCCCTAAGCACACATCTAGTCTACCCATTGGATCATCCAGTGATGGACCCGGGCAGCCTGCCTTGTCCAGAGCTCCAGTGGCCAGCCTCTCAGGGATGGTGCATGTACTATTATGGGGGGTGCAGGATGCTGGAAGGCTGAGTCTCCTAAGGACCCAGGAGTGGAGAGAAGGGATTCTTAAATTCATATGGGCCCAGAGGGAACTGTAGGCTTTAGAAGGGAACGTGAGCTGGAGTGCCAACCTTAAGAGTCTCTGAAAGAGCAAGAGGATGTGCAGGGTTCACCTGCTGGTGGTGAGGTAGACAGTGGATGTGTCTCTAAGGAGTTATTTATGCACCACCCATCAAAACCACCACTGGCCATCATCGTCTTAGAACCAGCTATTGGTACTCAGCCATAAAAAAGAACGAAATAATGCCCTTTGCAGCAACATGGATGGACCTAGGGATTTTCATACTGAGTGAAGGAAGTCAAACAGAGCAAGACAAATACCATATGATATCGCTTATATGTGGAATCTAAAAAACTGGTACAAATGAACTTATTTACAAAACAGAAATAGAGTCACAGATGTAGAAAACAAACTTATGGTCACGGGGGGGAAAAGGGAAGACGGATAAATTGGGAGACTGGGATTGACATATGCACACACTACTGTATATAAAATAGATAACTGGGCTTCCCTGGTGGCGCAGTGGTTGGGAGTCTGCCTGCCGATGCAGGGGACACGGGTTCATGCCCCGGTCCGGGAAGATCCCACATGCCACGGAGCAGCTGGGCCCGTGAGCCATGGCCGCTGAGCCTGCGCTTCCGGAGCCTGCGCTCCACAGCGAGAAAGGCCACAGCAGTGAGAAGCCCGCGTACCGCAAAAAAAATAATAATAATAAAATAAAATAAAATAAAATAAAATAGATAACTAATAAGGACCTACTGTATAGCACAGGGAACTCTTCTCAATACTCTGTAATGACCTGTATGGGAAAAGAATCTAAAAAAGAGTGGATATATGTATATGTATAACTGATCCACTTTGCTGTACACCTGAAACTAATATAACATTGTAAATCAACTAGACTCCAATAAAAATTTTAAAAAGGACCAGCTATGGGGAGAGGAGAACGTGACAAGCTGTTGCAGAGGGAGGAAATGACCAAGATGAGACCCATAACAAGGATACAAGCCTCCCTACAAGTGCCTGGGTTACATCCTTGAATTCAAGTTCTGAAGGATAGAACTAAACTGGTAGAATGCCCAGAGATATATACCTGAAATGTACAAGAGTAAGCTTTCCTCTTTCAGTGGAGAGGGGGGGATACCAGTTCTAAAAACAAAAGTTAAAATCTCTACACCTCCAAGTCTGTGACTTGTGCAATTTATACCAATTACACATTTATCCACTTCCACGATTTTAGCTAGTGCCAGAGGTTGATAATACCTAGATTTCTATGTCCAGCATTACTTGCCTTCATGCTCAGGTGATTCCTTCTGCCAAGAAAACCCTCCCCACTCCCATCCCGTATTTCACAAATTCAAATCCTAACCCTTCTTCAAGGTCTGGTTCAAATATTGCTGCCATCTGTTAGAGAACTGTCTCTCACCTGAACCCTCACGGTGCTCTATCTGATCTCTTCTGTGAGGCTTTCACTTTCTGCCTCATATTAGGGTACATCTCATCCCTCCTGTGAGGCAGTAAGCTACTTGAAAACAGAAGACATGTTTTATTCGTTTTTGGATCCTCTCAGCACCTACAGTATTTGTTGATGGAAAGAACAGTATCCTTCGGAGTCTAGATGATCACTCCCAAGATGATGCCTTTAAAAAACTGTTTCTGAAACTTCACTTTTTTTTTTTTTTGCGGTACGCGGGGCCTCTCACTGTTGTGGCCTCTCCCTTTGCGGAGCACAGGCTCCGGACGCGCAGGCTCAGCGGCCATGGCTCACGGGCCCAGCCGCTCCGCGTCATGTGGGATCTTCCCGGACCGGTGCACGAACCCCTGTCTCCTGCCTCGGCAGGCGGACTCCCAACCACTGCGCCACCAGGGAAGCCCTGAAACTTCACTTTTCATGCTGCCTTCAGCCAGTTTGAGACCACACAAGAAAATCAGGATAATCAATGACTACTGCTAATATTTATTCTGTGTCGTATGCCAACTACCGGGCCATGCGTTTTGCATCTAGTTGTCTCATTTAATCTGCCTAACAACTCTCTAAGACAGGTACTATTATAATGCTCATTTGGTAAAGACTCTGAGGCCTAGAGGCATTAACCAATTGCCCAAGACTATCCAGTTAGTAAGTGACAGAACTGGGATATGGCCACTTCAGGGTCACATCTACATTCAGTCAAAAACTGTACTACCAAGATGGATCATTCACCTTGTTAAAACACTTCTGTTTTAATAAAATTTATCTTCGAAGAATAAGTATTTGCCACCAATGAATATATATATGCATACACACACACACACACATATAAAATGGCTATAAAACTGAAATAACAATGCAGGACTATTTTTTCACCTATAAAAAAGGTTTTTTGATATAATAATACCTGACACTAGCAAGTGTGTAGGAAAATGATACTCTCACATACTACTAGTGGGAGTACAATCTGGAACAACTTTAGAGAGCAACTTGGTGATTTCCATCAAAAGCCTTTAAAATATTTTTACCATTAACCCATCAATTCCACTTCAAGAATTTTAGCTAAAGAAAACATTCATAGATTTAGCTTCAAAGATACTCAATACAGCACTGTTTGTAATAATGAAAAATTAGGAAAGATCTTAAGTTTCTAATAATAGGACACTGTATAATTAAATTATGTTACACTCATACATTAAAATCCAAGCAACCCACTAAACATTGTTTCAGAGATGTGTGATATCAAAGATTGTTCACAATATATCATTAAGTGAAAACAGAAAGTTGAAAAATGTATGGAATGATCCCAGTTTCATTAAACACACACACACACACACACACACACACACACACACATAAATACATAGTAGACACCTGGGATGATATAAATCAAAATGTTAAGAATCACTATCTTTTGGGGATGAGTCAGAATTTTACATATAACTGTATTTTCAATGACTATGTATCACTTTTATAATAAGAAAAAATTAGATGAGGATTTTTAAAAAAAAGGTATCACAGGGATGAAAGGATACCAAAAGACGTTTCTTCAAATGTCACTGAAATAGGTCTGTAGCTTCCATTTAACAAATATACCATTCCAAAGTGATGGAGCTTTTATGTACAAATTAACTAGTATATTTATTTATAAAGACATATTACTTTAAAACACCTTCTACCTGTTTTTCTTTTTTTGTTTTTTTTTTTTTTTGCGGTACGAGCACAGGCTCCGGACGCGCAGGCTCAGCGGCCATGGCTCACAGGCCCAGCCACTCCGCGGCATGTGGGATCTTCCCGGACCGGGGCACGAACCCGCGTCCCCTGCATCGGCAGGCGGACTCCCAACCACTGTGCCACCAGGTAAGCCCTCTACCTCTTTTATACAACCCCACCACAGTCAGTATGCAGCTCAGTAAATACTTGTTGAATAGAATTGAATAGTCTAGTGTAAAATTTTTATAAATAATCGAGGTGAGGAAGAACCCAGTGAAGTTCCTACTTTACAGGGGATAGTAAGTTCCTCCACTATACTTCGAACACATTTGACACTGTCGGCCAACAGCTTCTTCTTAAATCTCTTACCATGGCTTCCACCACAGCCCATCCTCCTAGTCATCCTTCCATCTCAGTGTCCACTGATCGCTCACTGTGGTGCAGATCCTCTTCCTCCTCTGAACTGTGGCCATCCCCCCCCACCCCCATCCCCCCACCAACGCTCTGGTCCTCTGCTTTTGGCATTCTTCTTCCCATAGTCATTTCCTCGGAGAGTTCATCCACGATCATGGCATGATCTATCACCTCAATGGAGATAATTTCAGGTGGAACATGACCTTGTTTCCCTGGGTGTGGGCATGCGTGCTGTCATTGCTACATATATAAGGCATTTTGATATTGCAAAACAGTAATGATTAGAATTTTACAGTATAACTTACCAAGGAAAAGACTGCTTGGAGGAACTGAGGAAGAGTTGTTGGCATCAATGGCAGTAAACTCCTTCACCTGTCCCATAAAGTAAACCAAATAAAAATACACAAATAGGGACTTCCCTGGTGGTTCAGTGGGTAAGACTCCACGCTCCCAATGCAGGGAGCCCGGGTTCAATCCCTGGTTGGGGAACTAGATCCCTCATGCATGCCGCAACTGTGAGCCCTCATGCCACAACTAAGACCTGGTGCAGCCTAAATAAATAAATATTTTTTTTAAATACAAACAGAAAAAGTCAGCAAAGCATATGTTTAAAATTCTCAGGTTAATGGTATCATACTTTGGGGAAGGAAGAAAATAAGTAAATGAAATAATTAGCCTACAAAATATTTTTTAAAGGCCCTAGATTCTATATTTATAAAACTCACTTATATGAACAAAGTACATATTTTTATTAATCATATCTTTGTTTTTTATTTTTCTGGTGGTCAGTCCTAGTCAGCTGATCACATTACTCTTTGGACTCAGCTTCAAGATGAATCTTCTAACCACCTCCCTCCTCTTCCAATCAGATTTCTGCCCTTAAGCTCCTATATAGAAATTACAAGCCACCACTGGGCTTACAAATTCATTATTTAGACCCAGGGTATGTTAATCATGGGTCCTGAAATAAGCTAAGGGCTACAGTCATCCCTCAGACCCAATACATGGAACATAAAGGTTACAGACTTTTGGAATAGGAGGGTAGCAATTTGGGGCTAATTTTTGACTAATCCTGGCAGGAAAGAAAGCACATGGTAGAAAGCTCCACAGAATATTACTCCACAGGAAAAGCCATCAAAAGCCTTAAGGTCATGAACAAGACTGGGCCCAGATACTAGCCCAGAATAATAGATATAAAAGCCAAGTTTCACTGAAAGGTAGAACCACCTTAAAATCTAGCTAATAAATATGCTTCAGCCAAGCAAAACAGAAGAGAAGGAGATGACTGAGAACTGAACTTCCAAGGCTCAGAGCAACTAACACTTCTAGAGGGGGTAAAGGAAGCATCTATACTTATTTAGGCCTATAAAACTGGGCTGTGCTCGGTGGTGACTGCTTATTATAAGCACAAGGAGGCAGCTTCCAGGGCTTGCCAGTCAAGCAGAAGGGTTATTAGAAGTATGTATATATGTACACACTGCTACATTTAAAATAGATAACCAATACTGTATAACCAGGGAACTCTGCTCAATATTCTTTAATAACCTAAATGGGAAAAGAACTTGAAAAAGAATAGATACATGGGGGGCTTCCCTGGTGGCGCAGTGGTTAAGAGTCCACCTGCCAGTGCAGGGGACACGGGTTCAAGCCCTGGTCCAGGGAAGATCCTACATGCCGTGGAGCAACTAAGCCCGTGTGCCACAGCTACTGAGCCTGCGCTCTACAGCCCGCAAGCCACAACTACTGAGCCCGTGTGCCACAAATGCTGAAGCCCGTGCACCACAACTACTCAAGCCCGTGCACCTAGAGCCCATGCTCTGCAACAAGACAAGCCACTGCAATGAGAAGCCTGCGCACCACAACGAAGAGTAGCCTCCGCTCACCCCGCAACTAGAGAAAGCCCACGTGCAGCAACGAAGACCCAATGCAGCCAAAAATAAAATAAATTTTTAAAAAAATTTTTAAAAATACTTAAAAAAAAGAATACAGGTGTATGTATAACTGAATCACTTTGCTGTACACCTGAAACTAACACATTGTTAACAACTATACTCCAATATAAAATTTTTTAAAAAAGAAGTATGTATATATGAAAGTTACTCCTCAGAAAGAGAGAGCAAGCCAAACTAAATCAAAGATCAAGAACCAAGGGGAACCAACTGGGCATCAGAATCAGAGTGACAAAGACAGAAAAAGAAAAAAAACAGATGAGGATACACTTCTAAGAAGTGATAAGAATGCAACAAAATCTGTGGGAGGGCTCAGGTCCATAGACTGGGATTCACTTTGATCCTTCCGAACCTCACCAGGTTAAAGGCAGAGGCTTGATGGTAATACATCTGTGTGAGAACCATTTCCTTCCTCTGAGCCCCTGCTACCTCCTGGAGTCCAGGTTTCTTCAGATTCGACAGGCAGAAGGCTGCCGGGTTATTAAGGTAGGTGGGGAGCTCCAGGTGTGCTCCTCTGGTCCTCTGTAGCCCACCCACCCCATCAAACATTATAGGTAACTTCAGCACCATCAGGCGTCCAGCCAAACGCTCTGACACATCTCTAGAGCAAAGTGTAGTGGCACACCTTCTGTGACACCACACTGCCGGTTCCTTCCAACCACCTGGCAGAAGTTCTCTCTCAGTCTCTAACCGACTCTTCCTTCTCTACCTGTCCCTTGGGTTGACTGGTGTTCCTTGAGGCTCTAGATTTTCTCCACCCAACTCTCTTGTCTACAATTATATCTATACCCATAACTCCAGTGACCATTTCTATAGGCCAAGAATGAATCACCAGTCCATTTCTGTCAGCTCTAAACTAATATATCCAGTTGCCTACTGGATCTTTTCACTTGATGGCCTTGCAAGCACTTCGAACTCCTGTGTCCAAAACCTGACACGTGATTTTCCCCCCAAATATCTTCCCCCCCCATTGTTCCCTTACTCAGTAAATGACCCACCATCCACCCACATGCTCAAGCCAAAAACCTGAGTCATCCTTGAATTCTCCATCTCCCTTACTCTCCACATCCATGTCTTGCTGGATATACCTCCAAAATATGCCCTCAAGGCCATCCACTTCTCCATTGCCTCTACCCTATGGAGTCCAAACCACCATCGTCTTTCACCTGGACCAATGCAACAGCCCCTTAACTGGTCTCCCAGCATCTAGTGTTGATCCTCGTCAGTCTTCTGTCTATAGAACAGCCATAATGCAGTGCTGGCAACGCCATTCCTCCGCATAAAAACACTTGAATGGCCTCTACGTAGTAGGATGAACTACGAACACCTTAGTATGGATTTCACGGTGCTCAATGATTTGGTCCCTGCCTATCTCTTCAGCCTCATCTCACATCACATCCCTCCCCTCCCCCTCTAGGCTCCAGATACACTGAACTTCTTTCATTCCTTTCATATCTGTCACCTTCGCACATACTGTTCCCTCTGCCTGAAACATTCTTCCCACCTTTCACCTGATCACCTCAAAATCATTCTAAAGGTCACAGCGTAAACATCACTACTTCCTTTGTAGACAAGGTCCCCCCAAAATGTGTATTCCAATAATGTTCTGTACTTTCTTAGTAATATTTTTCAAACTTAATATTGCTCAAACTTCATTATAGTTATGTGTTTATTTCCTTACCACTACAAAATACTGTATCCTCAGTGCCTAGCACAGTGTATGGCATAACAGACTCAACTAATATTAGAATAAATGAGAAAACGAGTAAATGACAAAATCCAAGAAATTTGGATGACTCCCCAAAAAATGGTCTCCTCAGGATGAGTGAGGTCAGGTAAAAGGTAGATACCAATGGAAGTAGCAGATCACAGGAATCTGTCCTCACAGGTTTGACCGGGCCAGGTGTAGTGGATGTGTTCCAGTCACATGGTTCTTCCTTGGTCATGGGTCCAGCCAGTGCTGGGACATTGGTGGTGCTAAGGCAGGTACACATGGGTAAGCAGTCCCCCTGAATCTGAGTGCACTGAGCATCCATCCTAACCTACCTCAGATGGGCCCAATTAGCCCCTCTTGGAAACATGTGCACAGGCCTGCATCATTCCTCATTCAGTCCTGCCTTACCTCATCAAAGGTGGTAGATGAGCTGACTGACACCTTCTACTCACATAAAGGTTTTGTACATCTTCACAGTTGCTGACACCACATCCTTCAGAAGTCCCTGAACCAGTTTAATGTAGTCAGGTCTGATCATTTCAACAGTCTTTAAGGTACTGCTCAGACTCTCTTGAATAAAAATTGCTCAGTCTCTCACACAGCCACGTCTCTCTCCCCTGCTTCTCTAGCTGGAGATGGATCTGGATGTACGAGGGGACGGGGACTTTGTAGCAGCAGGAGAAAGTTGAACTCCTTGAGCTGGTGGTCCTCTGGCTTCCCAGATCTCCAGAGTAATGTTCCTTTGCCCGTTTGCTGTTTATTCTGCTGGCTGGTATAACTCTAGCATCTCTCCCAGCCTAGGAACAGCCTGAATGGCCCCCTCCAGCAAACTAAGTTGCACCGTCTTCCCCGGCACCATCTTTCTTCTTATTATTATTATTTATTTGATTTATTTATTTTTTTGGCTGTGTCAGGTCTTAGTTGCCACACGCAGGATCTTTCACTGCAGCGTGCAGGCTTCTCTACTTGTGCTCGGGCTCCAGAGCGTGCGGGCTCAGAAGTTGCAGCACGTGAGCTCTCTAGTTGTGGCACGCGAGCTCCAGAGCGCATGGGCTCGGTAGTTGCGGCGCACGGGCTTAGTTGCCCCACGGCATGTGGGAATCTTAGTTCCCCGACCAGGTATCGAACCCACGTACCCTGCATTGAAAGGCAGGTTCTTAACCACCAGACCACCAGGGAAGTCCCCTGGCACTATCTTTCTGAGCCTGGTTGTGATGCCTATCACATCCCTCAGATACTTGTATTTTCAGCACAGATGCAACAGAAATCCTTCACAGTCTCTGTACCAAGAGCTTCCCGGTTGCACATGGGAGATGCCCCACATCTTAACGTCCAGGGTCAGACATTTTCACTGATACCTCTTTCAAAATATCTCTCCATTTAATGTCTACATTTTTTTTTCCTATTATCTAGTTCTAGTCTTACCAGGCTGTGTCCAGGCTCAGTAAGAACGAGTGCCATGATGGACTGATGACATTTGCTATGGCTAGATGATAGGGGAGTTATACCATGAATGGTGTATGTGCTGGTCCTTAATCTCTTTTTCCTCAAATCCATTAATCCAAATTAATCCACCCTCCTTATTTAATCCACCCTCTTTATTATCAACGAAAATCCTACTTATCTTTCAGGACTAGTTCAAGCTTATTTTTTTTTTTTTTTTTTTTTTTTTTTTTGCGGTTTTCGGGCCTCTCCCTGTTTTGGCCTC
>NC_041222.1:29021107-29035121 GCF_002837175.3 Physeter macrocephalus
CCCGGACGCGCAGGCTCAGCGGCCATGGCTCACGGGCCCAGCCGCTCCGCGGCATGTGGGATCCTCCCAGACCGGGGCACGAACCCGTATCCCCTGCATCAGCAGGCGGACTCTCAACCACTGCGCCACCAGGGAAGCTTCTCAAGCTTTATTTCTTCTTTAAAGGTCAACATAGGCCACAGTGATCTCATCCTACTCTGAATTAACATCACTTATTATCTGGTTATCTAATATTAGTACTAGTTTATAAATGTTAATAGTAAATGGCACTTATTACTTACACTTGAGGTGGCTTGAACAATGGTGGTATATTTAACACAAATAAATTATGACTGGTTTTAAAGAACATACGAATGGTTAGTTATAGAAGATATCTGGCATTCTGGCTATCAGGAAAGAGATGGAAGAGTTCTCTGAAGATACAATCAGCTCTTTTTGGCAAAAAGACATCAAAAATAGGATTAGAGACAAAAACAAAATGCTTAGCTTAAACCAAGGAAGACAGCATTAAGTCCAGTCACTATACCTCATCAGTAACAGGAGCATGAGACCATTTATTACCATTTTCCATCCTGTACTGCTACACCACTTCCCCTACTGCATTATAGCGGGCTATATGCAGCCCAAGATTCCCTTTTCTCTACAGATTAGTGACCCTTTGTGGAAAGAGGTTCCTGCTCTATCATACAATAAGATTAAGCAGATTGCCAAGGATCTGAAATACTTCCTTCAATGGAGGAATCACAGATAGAGGCAGTAACATCTTCTTGACTTTGCCATGCATACAATGGATGCTCACTAAAACCCAACCTGTCCCCTTAACATGTAAACTCCACAGAGCAAGGACAGTGTGTAGTGTGTTCACTGTTGTATCTCCAGTGCCTGACTCACAGTAGTTGATGATACATATTTTACTAATGAAGAGTTAATACATAGTATTAGATGAAGACAACAATACACCGAAGAAAAGTTTAATATTTTGTTCTACAATATATCTGTTTTTGAGAGAGGTAATCATCTTTATTTTAGATTCCCCCTTTCCTACTGCATCTGTTGTGCAGTGAGGACAAAGTTAAGGAAGTGACCAAAATGGATCATAAACATAAATAGACCTAAATGTGAAAGTCAAAACTATAAAACTTCTGGATATAGAGGAAAACACAAGAGAAAATCTTTGTGACTTTGATTTCTTATGCAGGGCACAAAAAGGACTAACTAGACAAGAAAAAAGTATGAAGTTACACCTTCACCAAAATTTAATACTTCTGCTCTTCCAAAGACACCGTAGAGAAAATAAAAATGCAAGCCACTGAATGTGAGGAAATATTTTCAATTCATATACTCACAAAGGACTTGTATCCAGAATATTTTAAAACCTTTATAATGAAAAGAATATATAAAGAACTCTTACAATGCAATAACAAGAAGCCAAACACTCTAATTCTTTAAATGCGCAAAAGATTTAAAAAGACTTCACCAGATATAAGATACAGGTGGCAACTAAGCACATGAAAAGATGTTCAGTATCATTAATCGCTGAGAAAATGCAAACTAAAACCACAATGAGATATCACTACACAGCTACTAGAATGATGATTTTTTTTTTTTAACTGACAATACCAAGTGCTGATGGAGATGCAGAACACTGGAATTTTCACACAATGCTGGTAAATGTAAAATTGAACAGCCACTTTGGAAAAGTTTGGCAGTTTTTTCTTCATCAAGTTAAAACCATTCACTTACCACAGGACCTAAGATTTCACTCCAAGGTATTTATCCAAGAAACGTGTACATATCCTCAAAGACTTGTATATGAACGTTCACAGCTCGAAGTGGAAAATAACTTAAATGTCCATCACCAGGTGAATGGATATACTAATTGTGGTATATCCAACAATGAAATACTACTCAGCAATAAAGGGATGAACTATTGGTATACACAAAACCATGGATGGATAGCAAAAACGTAATGCTGAATTAAAGAAGCCATACACAGGATACATACCGTATGATTCCATTTACACGAAGCTCTACAGTAGGCAAAACATCTACGGTGAAATCTGATCAGTGGATGTCTGGGGTGGGGTGGGCAACAGGAGAATTTGGGGAGGGTGAGAGAAATGTTCTACATATTGACTGCAGAGATGATTACACGGGTATAAACATCTGTCAAAACTCAGTGATTACACATTTAAAATGTGTGCATTGGACTTCCCTGGTGGCGCAGCAGTTAAGAATCTGCCTGCCAATGCAGGAGATAGGTTCAAGCCCTGGTCCAGGAAGATCCCACATGCCACGGAGCAACTGAGCCCATGCGTCACAACTACTAAGCCTGTGCTCTAGAGCCCGTGAGCTACAACTATTGAGCCCATGTGCCACAACTACTGAAGCCGGGGCACCTAGAGCCCGTGCTTCACAACAAAAGAAGCCACTGCAATGAGAAGCCCATGCACCACAACGAAGAGTAGCCCCTGCTCGCCACAACTAGAGAAAGCCCACATGCAGCAACGGAGACCAAATGCAGCCAAAAATAAAATAAAATATTTTAAAAAACTTTTTAAATAAATAAAATGTGTGCATCGTCTTGTCATTTCAATAACGTTGAAAAAAATAATTATTCTGCAACAGTTAAGGAGCTATATAAGTCTTTTTCTGTTATCAATGGTAGCTGGCCAATAAGTCATTACAGAGGTTAATCAGTCCATTGTGGTATAAGATGATCCTTGATCCATCAGCCTTCTGAAACATACCAGAGGAATGGATTCTCAGACCAGCAGAAATAGAGTAGGTCAGGGAATTTGCTTTACAATTCACAGAAGTTAGAGTGTGAATTTGCACACCCTCTTGTGATTAACTCAAGTTAATTTCCAAAAAGTCAGGCCTAAGCTATGTTAAGAGGTGAAGAAAGGTATTTTTTATCAGAAGGTTAATGCTTCAAAAGTGAAGAATCCCCACCGTAAGAAAACAAAATACTTTTGGCACATACTCTGATTGGGGTCTGGACCTTCCAAATACGGCAGACAGTCATCTGGTGTGTGTGCTGGCAGGGACACATACACGGGAGAGGGACAGGAATGCCTCCCTGGCCACAGTCTACATGACACAGGGGAAGAATGGCTCCTCCATCAGAGGAGCAGGTTGTTAGAACAGCCAGAGGGATAAGGTTTTTATTTGTAACTGGACTCACAAATGTTTATTATGATCATTTTTTTAACTGTCAGTCACTGAAAAGGCTTTCTGTGCAAGCACAGGAAGGGGAGAAAGCAAAGTAAAACCTGCTAACTGCCCTCTCTACCTGCCCTACCTTACCCTTCTCCTCTGCCCCATCCCCTTAACTCACTGCCCCTCATTCTCTAGTAAAGGTTAAAACCACACCAGAGGGACTTCCCTAGCGGTCCAGTGGTTAAGACTTCCACAGCTGGGGGGCATGGGTTCGATCACTGGCTGGGGAACTAAGATCCCACAGGCTGTGAGGCGTGGCCAAAAAATCTTCAATACATAATTGAGAGGTAAATGCTTCCATCTTAAAACAAACAAACAAACAAACAAACCACACCAGAGGGCTTAGTTGAGCCAAAAGAAAAGGTAGGCCTAGGATGCAGATGCAGATAGGTGGGGGAGGGGTGATGAAGTCAATGGACATTTGTCATTTCTAGCCCTCAGCATCCTAAGACTACTCTGATGTCCTTTCAGGCAACTGACTCTCCAGCTCTGTGTACAGCCTTGTTGGGAGAGTAAAATCAAATGTTTGCTCTCCCTCGACAGAAACCAAGGAGCTTCCCTAGGGGGTGCTTCCCCCAGATCCTTTCTCTCTATATCCTGATAGGGCCATAGATGGCCCTTGACCAATCAAATAATCTCATGCAACTTTTATTTCTTTCAAAGAGTGATGCAAGAGGCAAAGAAATGGCTTGCAGTGGAGCCAGGCAAGACAACTAAGCAGTTCTTTCTCTTGGTCAGTTCCAAGCCTGGTTCCTTAGGTTTCCCTTCCACCCTGTGAGGCTTTCCTCAGTGGAGAAATACATATTTTAAGTTCCCACCTTCCTCCCCTACTCCTCAACTTTTCTTAATCCCCCTCATCAGAGTTAACGTCTGTCACCAGTTTGGTGTGTTTTTTATCTCATTTTTGTTTTTAAAACATGCATGTGTCATATAAATTGGATTATATTATACGTATTGTTATACAACTTGCTTTTTATTAGCTGTGATCTTCTATTTCTTTTGTATCTTATCATCATCCCTGATTAAAAATGTACATAAAAATTCTACCAAAGTTGGAGTCTAGCGGTAGGGTGGGACTTGGTTAATCTCACTATTACACAGCCCATAAGAGAATGGGCTCAAGTTCAGCTGGCTGAACAAGGATCCTAAGGAATGCTAACTATGTGCCAGGCTGTAAAGTTCTCACAGGCGACATAAAGGTCCTTGAGCAGGGAAATCTCATGATGAAGACAATGTTTCGTGAAGAGTAACTTGGCAACAGTGAAGATAATATAGACAAGAAGAAGGAGAGATTGGACAGCAGGGAGACTAGCTCAGTGGCTAATAGAGAAGAGTAGATCTGAAGAAATAAAATTCTGGATTACTGCGGTGGTCAGAAAAATAGAGAGAAACTTTTCCTGAATTATAATAAGGTAGACTAGTAGAGTGGAAGAAACAAATGATTGGAATTAGAAGATTAGATTTGAATTCCAGCTCTGAAATTTATTAGCTGTGTGACATTTGGTAAGACACGTCCCTGCTCCATATCTTTTTCCCTGTCAATAAGGTGAAGAAACTGGAATATCTTAAACTGGGCCTTTAAGTTTTGGGGTTTTTTTCCAGCAGAACCCCCACTCCCCGCATAGGTAAAGGGCTCAGAGCCCCAGCTCTCCTTCATTACACCTCTCAGCCACCTCTGAGGCATTCCTGAGGAAATCAACAGAGGACTAGTGCACAGCATTAGAGAATTCTCTAAACACTCTACTACCAAATCTAATATTCAGTGACTCAGGTGGGTAAACTTGGCAGAAGTGTCTAGGAAAATCATACTGACCACAATAGTTGCCACAGAATCATATTAGAAAGGGTGAACTGACTTCTGATAAATCTGCCTGTTTCTCTTTACAGGTCAAATCCAATTAAATGTCCAAAATCTCATCCAGTGCTTCTGCAAATGGTAATGTGACCTCTATATAAACAATACAGTCACAAATAATTCACTGCCTAACAATTCAGCTCATTCCAACTTGAGGTCCTCTAACTATTCAACTGTTCTTCCTTATTAAGTCAAAACTGTCCGCTATCACTGCCATCTGAAATAAAGGTCCTTATTCCACCTTGTGAAGCTAAACCAAGTAAATCTAACCCCTCTTCCACAAGACAGTCCTGCAATTGTTTGAGAAGAGCTCTCAAGTCTACCTTATCCCCCCTTATTCTCTCTTGCTCTGGCCTACCAGGAATGTTCCACAGAAGTGGCCTGCTCCAGTTTTGGATCAATTCAACATTCTCTGAGCATCTAAGTACAAGTAGATCTGTACTTATTCACAGCTTTAAAGACTTAAACAAATCAGATGGTCTTCCTTGAAACAAATGACTGGCTTTATAATAAAGTGTAAATAGAACCTAAATTCATTATCTGGTAACCATTATTTTCTTACTAAACGTTAGCTGGTGCCAGTGTATCAGAAGTAGATTGCTAAATCTTTTAACCCAAAGCAAACTGTGAAAACATCTACTCAGGGATCCAAAAAGATCCAAGACTCAAGGTCCAATGTAGCAAGGATAAATAACATAAATAAAGCTTATACTCTCATCAGCTCTCAGGGGAATGTAATTCTCACTGGTACAAAAGTTAATTATCACCAAGGTGACTTGCAATATCAGTGTTAGTAAGAAAGCTTCATTCACCATTCCTCATCCCACCCATTCCATATTCCACCACCAGGTCTGCAAAATCAGGGGTCTGTGGCTTAGGCCTGGGTATCCTCCAATCTGGGTAATTTGGGGATGGGGATTAGGAAGTGTGACTAAGTCCCTAAGGAGAAAGCGAGCTGGCACAGCCAGTCTGTGATGCCTGTGGGAGTGCTGAGCCTTTACGGTTTCCTGTGCCCTGGTTGTCCTAGTAACCTGAGGCCTCCCTATTTGTGTTGGCATCGTGGGGCCAAGAGCGGAAGCAAAGCTGAAGCACCAGGAAGACTTGCAGGGAAAAAATGCGGGTAATGCAGCAGTTATGCTCCAGGAAGGTCAAGCCTAGGGCATAAGAATTACCTCTCCCTAAGGGGAGTTGGAGGAAGAGGAGCACACCCAAGAACCCTTCTCCAAGGGGAAGGGGGCAGAGGTGTGCTCAAAGAGCACGGACGAGGAAGGCTCAAGGAAGAGGGGGAAAGATGTTTCTGAGAAGGAAGGGAAGAGAAGGGAGAGGGACTTTAGGGACTCTCAGGGAGAGAGATTAAATGAGCGATTTTTTTAAAGTGTTGCTTTTGAGATATGGGAGATGAGATATAACTTTCATCTTCTACCCCTTCTAAGAAACTTCCAACAAAAACTGACATTACTCATCAGGGCTTTGGGGGTTGGATTTGTGTTTTTTTCTAGTTGTGACAACATGTAAGACTGGCCTCCAGACAGATCAAGAGCCCAGTTACATATGTGTTTACCAGGTCTGAGGTGACCATAAGATTTCTGGAGCAGCCAAAAGACAGCCATGTGACAGTGTACTAACTCCCAGAGTTTAGAGCTATGCTGACACAAGACTCACTCACCTCATTCAGCTATTTAAATTTAAATTAACTAAAATTTAAAATTCCATTCCTCAGTCACACTAGCCACATTTCAAGTGCTCAATAGCCACATGTGGCTAGTGGCTACTGTTTAGACAGGACAGGCAGAGAACATTTCCATCATCATAGTAAGTTCTATTGAACAGTGTTGGAGTAAAGAAAAAAGCTTAGATAAATAGCTAACAAAATACAAACACTTTCAAATCTTTAAAGAGCTGCCACATTGAAAAACAAGTAGACTCTTCCCATATGTTTCACAGAGCAGAACTGCGGGGGAAAAAATGAGATGCTATAGCAAGGCAGACTTAGCTGAACAACCCTCTAGTACCTAAAGCTAGATGACAATAGAATGGGCCACCTTCACCACAGGTGGCAGTAATCCACTGCATTCAGTAGAGACAGTTAAGCAAAGACCTCCTTGGTCATATTTCAGAGATAACAAAGAACTAGATGCCTTCTCAGCATCTAGTTTTGAGTCTATAATTTTAAGAAAAGGGCAATTTATAAAATGAGATAAAAGTGAGAGTCATAAATGGCATTTTAAAAGTCACTACTACCACAAGTAGACTGTGGGGCAGGCAGGCAAAATTAAAGCATATATGTAGATAAGTAACTTCGTCAGAATTAGTGATGGTTAGCTGGGGGTTAATTATTAGTGGTGGGGCTATCATTTATGTACCGATTTATAAGCAGAAAAAAATTAAAAAGAAAAAATTGGTAAGAATGGTTCTAATGGTGCAGAGACAAGGCCGGAAAACTTCAATACAGGTCATCAAGAGAAACCTGACTATAGTTGAAACCAGTACCACAACCAAAGAATCTTTTATATTCTCTGCCAGAGAGAATATGAGCTGTTTGGGTACAGCAACTGCCTGTTCTTGGGACTCTGGCCCCTTCATCCCATCCTCCTGCCTTTCACCACAGCCTTACAAGTCATCTCTCTTAACTCCTGAAACTCAGCCACCTTCAAACAGTCTCTTGATCTCCACAGGCAAGACTCTCTCCTCTCCTTCTCGTCTGAATACAGAATGCCAAAGGATACTGTCTCTTAACCTTCTATCCTAGCTATGAATTTACTCAACCTCATCTTCCACCCCAAAATGTATTTGGCTTGATTATAATGTAATATACTGAATACACATAGTCATTTACTGACTTATGGTTCTATTATCTGTGTACTTTGGTGTGTGTACATATATGAGAACATTCATGCACACACATGAGATAATATCCATTACTGGTAAGCATTTAGGAATCTGGCACCAGGATTCTGAAATGCACTATACAGTGCCTAGCACGACACCAAGCTTAAGTGGTCACTCAATGGACTTTACAATAATAGCCACGTCATGACTCTGTATGCAAAATGTTGGAAGGCGAGACTGAAGTAGATGTGAATTTGGCGACTTTTTTTTCTTGTAGGAAACAGAATGGAAGCATAAGCATCTTGTGCTGTATATAGAGGAAGAATGTTTAATCACGAGGAGAAGGTTGAAGCCTTGCTGAAAGTAAGCATAATAGAGTGTACAAAGAGTCCAGAATAAGAAAAAAGTGATAGAAGAGGAAGGAAGACAGAAGTGGATCATGCAGAATAAATAATGCCTAACCTTTTAAAAATCCGGGGTCTTACCAAAGAGAAAGGAAGAAAAAGAGATTTCAACATAAGAGAGTTTAAGATGGAGAAGAGCCAGAAAGGGCTGTAGGCTTAAAAAAAACAAAATCAATGAAGAAGCAGTGGTGTATGTTGGCAAAGAGAAGTGTAGAGTTGAGGGGAGGGAGAGAATTTATGGTAGAGGAAGCTGGTGTGAAGTTTTCCTCTAAAGATGCCCAGCAGAGCAAAGAAGGAATGAAGGCAAAGGCCACTAGGAATAAGGTAGGGCTGGGGCTGAAACACCACAGGAGAAAACAACAGGGCCCAGAGTGGGAAATTACATTCTTTCTAAAAAATTAACTGACCCAGATTTTCTTGCTTGGGGCCAAAGGTAACTAGAATTTAAGGATCTTTAAAATAAATTATAACAATCCTAATCCTTGCAATTGCCTTTGGCCCAAGATAACATCAATTTAAAAGATCATGATAGAATTAGTGTCAGTTTCTGACACTGTAGAGTTGATTTTAGAAGAGAAACAAGACTAATAAATTGCTCTGTTTATAGAAATACTATCCTGAATAACAACTTTAGCTGTATCTCTCTATCAGCCACAGGGTAAATATAGAAACTTTATACAGTTACATACATGTCCACAGAAGACAATAAGTAACCTAACATCTATGGTAAAGCTGAGTTACTTATCTTTCTATACTGTAGCCCAATGAAATGTTTTACTGGATTTAGGATACATAGTGCAAGTTAAAGGGCTGCACACACAAAAGTTAAGGTTAAAAGTAAAGACCATAAGATGAGGGAGAGGAAAACTAGAACTGCTATGCTACTGACATAGAACTGAAGCATTAACAACACAAGAACTCCCACACATCAGTGAGGGGAAAATGGCACAAAAGCAAGACAAAGGAAAAGACTCGATGCCATATAACTAATCTTGGTAGCCTCACTTTGGGGTTTTAAATCAAATACTGAATCAGATTCTTCAACTTTTCTATTTTTAAAAATTCAACGAAATTACTTAAATTGCTTGATAAATGCAGTCATGCAATGTTAAATGACCATAGAAATTAGAGGATCAATGCCTAATCTTTTGGCAAAGACTGAAGGCGGCAGTAGTGCTAGACACAGATAACCTTGCGTTTAAGCTCCTCCCTACTGCTTAGAGTCCATCGTTTCTGCCTGCGAGGCCAATCCGAATTCCTCATCTCGGCATTCAAAGCCTTTAGTGACCTCGCCACAACTGTACCCAAAGAGCCCTAACTCCCGCTACTCCCTATCTCTCACTCTCGGAGCGCACCGGCCTCTGGACGGACCTGATCTCTGGGGGGGTGGCCATTTCCCCTTTCCCGCCTGGGTGGAAGTCTCCTTCCATCTAAGGCTCTGGCTGGCCCAGGCTTATCCAGCACTCCAGCCAACAGCGCTCTCGCTCCGTAGCCCCGCATTCCTCCCGGCCCTTTCCGGGTCTCTCCTCCCCGACTCTCTCGGTGTTGCCCCGGGGCCCCTCTCCCTCGGCTCCAGTGTTCCCCCGGGGACTCGCCCGCCTCCCCGGGCAGTCACAAGCTCTGCGGGTCGGTGGGTGTCTGTTAGGTGCTTCGTGCCTGGGCGAAACCCAGACCCGGACCCCTCGGGGCCCTCCCCCCAACTCTCTCGGGCGCTTCCACGACCCTCCCCGGGCTCCCCACGCCAGCCCAGCGGCCCCTCGGGGCTACAGCCCCCAAACCTCCCCGCCGCCGCTGCCAGTCCTTCCTATCCTATCCGGCGGGGGGGTCGGCGGTGACTCACCGAAGGGCCAGCGGCTGGGGGGTCGGAATGCGCTCACTTCCTCCCCGCGCGCACCTGCCCGGAGCTGTTGGAGCGCCGCCCAGCCGAGCCTCCGGCGGATGTTTTTCTGTCCCCGCGTGGGCAGCGCTCGCCAGCCGCCCCCTCCCGGCCCGAGAGCCAGCCGCCGCGCCCCCCAGCAACTGGCATCGCGGAGTTGAGCCCTGACCACAGAACCCCCAGCCCCCAACACACGCGGCAACCACAAGCGTGGCCTCTGGCCCCAGAAGCTAGGCAGATGCACACGCGAGCGCGCACACCAGCAGGCGTGCAAGAAGCGGGTTCAAACAACACCTCCCCGCCGCCCTCTCCCCCACCCAACGTCTGGGAAAGGGCTCCTGGCTCCGCCCCAGCCTTTCTTTCCAGAAGCCCCCTACTCCTGCCCCTATATGCCTACCTCATCTTCATTACAGGCGGCTAACTCTCACCTCTCCTGTCCCATGACCTCACACACACCAATCCCCATCGGGGCCCCCCTGCCTACAGCATGACCACCACCACCACCTTCAAGCTCCCTAGCTCCCCCCTCATGTCCGCCCCCTATTGGTTTGGCTCCAGGATGCAGGAGCAGAGGGTAGTCTATGGTCCAAACATCAAGGGTGTCAGCCGGTGCCCCACAAAGGCACCAGCAGAGCTATACACCACTGACAAGACTTCTGGGCCCTTCTATTAGTCAGGCCTTCTAATCCACCTGCTCCAGCCCAGAGCAGTCCAAGGCCATGCCTCCCACACGCCAGCCTACATCAGGGCACCTTGCTCCTCTGTGAGTTTTCTTTTTTTCTCTTGCTCCTCTGAAATGGAAAGGATATCAGACCTGACTAGGGTGAAGGTGCACTGCAGTCCGCATCTCCAGCCACTTAAGCTGTCTTCTTGGAAGAAAACAGATATGGAGTTTGGGGTGGACTGGCGAAGCTGTTTCTGAATGGTGAGGAGGTGAGAGGAAGGGTAGCCCTCTAGAAAAGTCAGCCAGAAGTAGCTGGATCTGAACCACTGGGTGGCAGGGAGTGGGAGTCTTGGGGTAAATGGAACTAAAGACTTACAAGGAAAAATAGAATAAATGCCAAAGTGATCGGCCCTGTGGGTAGGAGGAGAATAGCTGGAACAGGGGTCTTTGAAGTGTGAAAAAGTGAAAGAAATCCAGCTTGATTGGGGCAATTAGTACCAATGAGATGGCCAGCATTAGACTGGTCAGAAAGGAGAACTTGAGAGTTCACTTGAGTGGGGATGGGAAGAAGTGGATCAGAATCCTTACCAGAAAAAGCAGGAGTCCTAAAGTTAGCTGGAAGGATGGAAAAAGGATACCTCTTCCCAGGGTAGAAGTGAGGATACTGACCTAGGAAAAGTAGGCTTTATTAGCAACACTGTTTCTCAAAGCAAACATTTAGAATTTGAAGGATACACGGACCAAAAGCAAAATGTTGCTGGAGGCAGGTTTTGAAGTTGTTGGGGATGACAAGAAGCGTAAGCGTGAAAGGGGCAGAAGTCTGTGCCAGGAGAGAGCAGCCCCAGCAGAAGCCTTCAGCTGTGCACACAGAGCTGCTCACCATCACTCAAAGAAAGGAACGTCTAGCACCAGCCACAGTAGTCACTCTTTTCAGAGGGCTATGTGCCAGGGACAGTACTAGGAGCATTACACGCATTATCTCATTTCATCCTCTTGACAACCCTATGAGTTAATATTGCTATCCCAGTTTATAGATAAGGAAACAGGTTTAGAGAGGTGAACTAACTTGCCCAATGTCACACAGCTCTTAAGTAGAATCAGGATCTAAATCCAGAGTCTGACTCTTTAACCTATACTCTTAATCACCCATCTTTAGGTTCTCCAGAACTTGCAGGAAACCCAAAAAAGGATGTCAGAGGATAAGTTCCTAAATTCTTATTTCATAATGTACACGAGATAAGAGGGGTATCTCTGTGAAACTGGCGTGACCCATACCATTAGGGCATTTAGAGATGTTCTTTGAAAGAACCATCCCCAGACATGGGGAGAACCTTTATTTGCAGTATGTTTGGGGGTGATGAACAATGGATAATCTCTGGGATGCCTGTAAAAAAGAGACACCTGCCCCCCAGCCCCAATCTCTGAGGGGCAGCCATATCTCTAGGATACTGCAAGGAGACCCTGCCCTAGGGTCTGAGAGAAACATTCTCCACTCCAGGTGCCTGTTCACTCTCCTGGAGCCTCTGGCTGTCGCACCCTACTGCATCTCCTCGGTTTGGCTGGGGCACAGGATTAGCCATCCCCAGGAAATGCCTCCCTCCGGTCCAGGCAGGGATCCCAGCGTACACACCCCTGGAGAGAGAGAGAGAGAGAGAGAGAGAGAGGGAGACAGAGCGAGAGAGAGAGAGAGAGAGAGACAGAGAGAGAGGGAGACAGAGCGAGAGAGAGACAGAGAGAGAGACAGAGAGAGAGAGAGAGAGAGAGAGAGAGAGAGAGAGAGAGGGAGAGAGACAGAGCGAGAGAGAGACAGAGAGAGAGACAGAGAGAGAGAGAGAGAGAGAGAGAGAGAGAGAGAGAGAGAGAGAGTGTGTGTGTGTGTGTGTGTGTGTTTTACAGGGCGGGGGAAGATGGTGGAATGCTTCCTCTCCAGGCCAGGGAAGAGTTCTGGGGACCACCTGGGGGCCCCCACCCCTCCCACCTCCTTGCTGGGGAAGTGCCCAGTCCAGTGCCCCTTCCATGGCCACCTCCCTCCCCCTAGCTGTGTGGGGCATGAATCAGCTCTCACAGCTTGTTAAAGCTAGACCTCTTGTTTTCATGCCCTCACCTCAGGAAACAGAGTTACAGCTTTTCCAGCTCTACTCAGCAGGGGGCCAGGGTCCTCACTTTATAAACATCCCCAAGCCTGTGAGAGGGCACGGAGATGGTACGAGACAGGAGCCCAGGGGAGAAAGACAGAAACTAAGACTCGAGGAGAGAAACAAAGAAGAGACAAGGAGACAAGACCAGAGTAGCCTGAACAGAAGCCAGGAACGGTCCGAAAGGGCCGTACTGCAGAAATGGCCTTATGGATGCTCTGGGCTGGACAGGTTAAGGGGACCCTGGGCGGCTGGGGGATCACCTGCTTGGTGATATCTCTGCTCCTCCAGCTCCCAGGAGTCCACAGCAAGTGCTACTTCCAAGCTCAAGGTAAAGCTGGGTGAGGCTTTAGGGAAGGACAGGAGTGGAGGGCACTGGGAGGAAGGGGGCTCAGGGGTGCCCCTGTGTCAGAAGACCCAGATCCCCCGAGCTGGGAAACAGGAGTGGGTAAACGCGGGGGCGGCAGCACTTACTCCCTCCGCTCCAGCACACTAACATTTCCTGCTCTTCCCTAGCGCCCTGCCACCATGAAGGGAAATATTTCACCCTGGGCGAGTCTTGGCTCCGCAAGGACTGTTTCCACTGCACCTGTCTGCATCCCGTCGGTGTGGGCTGCTGTGACACGTGAGTGACCACTGAGGGCCAGAGAGAATGGCTCTGATGTGCGTGACTGAGATGGCCAGGGCATGACTAGATTGCTGCGGTGTGAGAATGAACAAAGTAGCAGTATGAAGTTGGCCGAACCTGAAGGTACCAACAAAAATGTGAGAGAGAAGGCTTCAGGCTACAAAGTAAGGGGAGTGGGGGTGGATCTGGAGGGAAAATATTCCTGCTATGAAACGAAAAAAATCCATATATGGCAGGCAAGAGCTCGGTTAGGGTGGACAGGGGCACTGGGGGAAGATATGGGAGGAACGCTGGGAGGGGGGATGCGAGGCAGGGATAAAGGTGGACCTTCACTGTCCTGACTCCTTCCCCGTCCTTTGGTTCCCCAGGTCCCAGCATCCTATCGACTTCCCCGCTGGCTG
>NC_041222.1:29035621-29056647 GCF_002837175.3 Physeter macrocephalus
CCCCCAGAATAATGCCCACAGAGACAAAAAAGGTAAGTGGTCATCAGCTCTGCAAATCTAGGCTCCAGGAGGTTGAAGCTTCCCCTCATTAAACCCCAACCCAGGTAGGGATTATTCAGGGAAGGAGAGGAGCCTGTACTCTGATGGTAGTTTTTCCCAACCCCAGGGGCTCCCGTGCCACTAGCCCTTTACCCCCTTTCAGAGCTAGATGGGGAGACAAAAAGTGGCACAGATGGAGAGAGGTAAGGAGGAAGAGATGGGAAAGAAGAAAGGGGGAGGCTGGAGAGGAGAAAGATAGGAATGTGGAGAGAAAACAAAGGTGGAGAGAAGTAAAAGTATGAGGGGAGAGAAGAGGAAGGATGGGGGTGTACCAGAGGAAGAGCAGGAAGGGCTTGTAGAAATCACCTCATCTTCAGCCTACGATGAGGAAACTGAGACCTAGGACTAAGGAAACAGCAGGTAGGAGAACCTGGTATCTTGACTCTCAAGCCAGGAACTTTGGAAAACGAGCTGGAGACCAGAAAGGGAACAGGATGAGTGGGGAGGAGGGATGAATAAGGGAGAAAAAGGTCTACTGATTTGGGCCTGGGAACTGAGGCCTCCACCCATTTTACAGACCCTATGACAGTGGTCGCAAACTGGTATTTCCGGGGCCAGCAGGATCTTTGTGTGGCCCATCAAGCTGTGGCGTTTTATTTGGATGCCATCTATAGTGCTTTACACCTTGCCTGCTTCAGGCATTTCTGTTACCTGCTATGCTTCTGTAAGACATCTGAGTTTGTGAACCTCTGCTAGTGAAGGAGACCCACCTCCTTTTGGCCGCTGGGGAGGGACTGGGCTCAAAGATCAGCCTCTTCATTCTTCTCATTTATGCAGGGGATGACCACAGTCATTGGCGTTATGGAGGTGAGACACCCACCCCCTGCACAGACCCAATCTGGGCACCCAGCTCTGCTGATGCCCGCACCCCCCGCCCTCTTCCCCCGTATCCACATCTGCCAGTCCCTGACACCACCCGCTGCCTCTCTCCCTCCACGTCCCTTATTTCTATCTCCCGTCCGGATGCCTCCTGACTCGACCCCATCACTTTTTCTACTCAGCTGCCCTAAAAGTTCCTGACCTTGTCATCAAACTTCCTGTATATACTCTCCCACTCCAGGCGCGCCGCCATGGCCCCAGGTGTCCCCCGCCTGCGCTGGCCGTTTTCAATCCCCGGTAGATATCCGTCCAGAGCTCACCGCGTTTTGCCCAGCCCTGCGACGCCTGGAACTCCTTGGCTTTGAACTCCCGCCACAACCAGAACTGCGCCTGCGCAACAATGGCCACACCGGTGAGGCGGTCTCGGGGCGGAGCCTCGGGGAAGGGGCGGAGGCTATTTGGGGATGAGGGACTGTCCCTGGGAGTTAGGCTCCCTCTCTCCGGAGAGAGGGGCGGGCCCGGCTCACCTGCCTCTCACCACGCAGTGCAGCTGAGTCTGCCTCCCGGGCTGGAGATGGCCCTGGGTCCCGGGCAGGAGTACCGGGCCCTGCAGTTGCATCTGCACTGGGGGGCTGCGGGTCGCCCGGGCTCGGAGCACACGGTTGGCGGTCACCGTTTCCCTGCCGAGGTGAGCGCGCAGCTGTCCGCGGAGGGTCGAAGTGGGGCGCGGGGTAGGGGATCTCGCCCACTCCTACCGTGTCCTCTCCAGATCCATGTGGTTCACCTCAGCACTGCATTTGCCAAAGCTGACGAGGCCTTGGGGCGCCCGGGGGGCTTGGCCGTGCTGGCCGCCTTTCTGCAGGTACCAGCCCTGGACACCCCACACCCCTGCTTCCCCAGCCCTCGGGCTCAGAGTATCTTGCCCCAGAGACCCCACCCCGCACCTGGCTATCATCTTCATTTACTCATTAGTTCTTTCATTAACACCCACTGTGAGCTGGGCCCCAGCAAAAGATTCCGAAACTGTGGATCCTTGTCTCCCCACAGCCAGTGAGGGAGGCTGACAGGATAGACATATACACAGGACGCAGAGTCAACAAGGTAGTCAAGGAAGGCCTCACAGAGGAGGTGAAACTTGAAGCCTTCACTAGTGAGAAAGAAAAGGAGATATTCCATGCAGAGCAAACAGTACATGTAAAGACTCAGAATATGACCCATTCGGGGAATGGCAGATGCAGTAGAATGGACATAAGGAAGAGTCATTTCTCTAATACTCTTATAACCCATAATTTCCCCTTTGTGAAATGCAGTATTGTCTAGAGAAGCGTTTAGTGACCTCTTTGGACCTGTACTGATCAAGAGTACTACACAATGATTAGAGGAGGCTAGTAGGTTGGAGGGATGGTGAGACACCTGTGGATGGTGAAACACCTGTTAGGCTCACTCCCTCCCTGACTCATTAACGCCAGCCTCACAGCACAAAGTTCAGAGAAGCACCTTGGAAATAGCATGTCCTGTCTCCAAAACTCAAACACATGAATTATTAAGGTGAGCTAACATGAATACAAAGGTTATTGGGGTTTTCTGTGGCGGGGACATAGAATGTGTGTGGAGTTAATGATGAGTGAGATTGGAAAAGTAAGTAGAGCCCATCATTGAGAACCTTGTATCCTAGTAAAGTGACCCACCATCCTCCTCTTTCTCCAATTTGCCATTGAAAACTAGTCTGCCTAGTTACGTCAGTTTGCAAAGTAGGGGTATATCGACCTTGAGTAATAATACATGAGATATTGTGTTCCCCCAGCGTTCTCAGAGCTGGGAACTGGGGGAGGACTATGGGAACCCACCTCACCTTCAGGCCTCCAGCCATGACCCTAAATACATGTATGAATCTACCTTGCACTATCATCTCCTAGGAAGGCCCCGAAGAAAACAGCGCCTATGAGCAGTTGCTGTCGCATTTGGGAGAAATCGCCGAGGAAGGTTAGTTTGTTGGTTTGGCCACTACCCTTGATACCCTTGTTCATAAAGAACCGCCCTTGGGGAGCCTCAGGTCTGAGCATGGAGAAGGGCTCCCTCCCACACAGAGGGGTTGAAATGTGAACTGGCCTACTGTGACCTTCATAATAACTATGAAGCCGAACACAGGCAAACAGGCAAAGGCAAACTGCTGGCCACAGTCTTTATGTTTAAAAACCAGACAGAAACTAAGATAAGACAAAAACCAAATAAGACCCAAAAAATTGTGTTTGGAACTTCAGGGGTTGAGTCTGGAGAGCTAAAATTTTTCTGAGAGATGTCTATTACTCCTTCATAAGCATCAGATATTTTAAATTTGTAAATACTTTTGTTGGAAATCTTTCTTTCCTTCTCAGTCACTCTAGGTCATTTTAAATCTCACTTGCCCAACTGGACCTTAAGTTTTGCTAAACTAGAGAGAACTGTGTTTTTTGAGTTTTGTGTCTGTTTTTAAAGTTATAGGTATTGATTTACAAGTTGTTCAACTCATTTTCTCTTTTGATTTACTCTGGGCTTAAATCTGCATTCCAGCGTGTTATCAGAGTGTGCAAAGTAAGAGTGAAGACTCAGAGGGAGGGCCAGGGGAGCAATTCTCTCACTTTGTGCGCCCCAAAGCCTTTTACTTTCTTCTGAGTCATGTCTTGTGCTGAGTTATGGGAAGGGATACACTCAGTGAAGAATTGGTTTCAGGGAGTTGAGTCAGCTTGGCTTCTGGGAGATAAAAATGTATTCCTGTACCCCAAAGCTTTGTTGTGTGTATGGCGGAGGGGTCAATCTATGTGGGACTCCAGCACAGGTCCTCTCCACAGACTCTGAGACTTGGGTCCCAGGACTGGATGTATCTGCATTGCTGCCCTCTGACCTCAGCCGCTACTTCCGATATGAGGGGTCTCTCACCACACCCCCCTGTGCCCAGGGAGTCATCTGGACTGTGTTCAACCAGACAGTAAAGCTGAGTGCTAAGCAGGTGGGGCTGGGGTGTGGTGGTGACATAGGGGATGAGGGGGAAAGGGTTGTAGGTGGAGGTGAGAAAGAGGAGGCATAAAGAGATGAAGTGGCCGTGTGGGGGATGAGGGGGACGTGGACACTGGGTCCCTGAGGTGCTGGCTGTAAGCCTGTGACCCTTTTGCTTCTGTGTCATGAGCCCACCCCCACTGTCTGCTGACCTCCCTAGCTCCACGCCCTCTCTGACTCCCTGTGGGGACCTGATGACTCTCAGCTACAGCTGAACTTCCGAGCTACACAGCCTTTGAATGGGCGAATAATTGAGGCCTCCTTCCCTGCTGGAGTGGACAGCAGCCCTGGGACCGATGAGCCAGGTGCAGCTTTGTCTACTGACGCCATGCCCTCTGCCCCCAGCCACAGGTCCCTCATCCTCCCCATGTGTCCTCATTTGTCTGTCACTGGTGATCACAACCCCTGGCTCTAATGTCTCCTTTTTCTCCTCAGTCCACCTGAATTCCTGTCTCGCTGCTGGTGAGTCTGTGCCCCTCCTCTGGTTCCTGAGGCTGGAGGCATCCCTTGGCACCGTTCAGCCTCAGGGGCTAGTCAGGACCACCACTGCTACCTCTCCATTTCTGCAGAACACACTCCAACCCCAATAGGATAGCGTCAGATCAAGGCAGGGGGGTTCCCCTGTTGCCCCCAGTGCAAGAGTTGGTCAGAACGAAGCTCCAGAAATCTCCTTGCATACTCCTTCCCAAACAACCTCTTTCATTTTGTTTTTAGAGAGGAAAAAAGTGCTTATCTTACCCCTTCTTGTGTAGCCACCCCCATCCCTTTGCTGGCCTCTGCTAGATTCGGAGACGCTGGGGGAAGCTGGAGAACTTGGGGCAGGGGTGGGGGACAGGTGGAAGAGGCTCTGAGGGAACCCTACAGACTCCTCTTCACTCCCTGAGGCAGTCTCTCTCCTCCTCCCTCCAGGAGACATCCTGGCCCTGGTTTTTGGCCTTCTCTTTGCTGTTACCAGCATCGCCTTCCTTGTGCAAATGAGAAGGCAGCAAAGGTATTTTACTAACCCTCTCCCTTAGGCCCAGCCCCTGCTCCCCAAGTGGAGTCCAGAACAGCTTCATGCAAATTGCATGCAAATGAGCTCATCCTTGGTGAGATTTCTGATTAGGGTTCCCTGTTGTGTAGACACCCAAGTGGGACCAAAGGAAGTGTCAGCTACCACCCGGCAGAGGTCACGGAGACTGTTGCCTAGAGGCCTGCAACTTGGAGAATGTGCAGAAATGCTGGCCAGAGGAATCTGAGGGGTAGCTGGAGACTTTGTCCTGCCCATTATACTACTTCCTTTGAAACCTCCAAAGATATTTTTTTTAATAAATATTTCTAATAAAATCTGTGGAAGGCGTATCCTTGTTCCCCAAATCAACAGGCTGGTGTATTCATCTCCTATTGCTGCTGTAACAAATTACCACAAACAGTGGTAATGGAAATTTATTCTCTTAAGAGTTCTAGAGGTCAGATGTTCAAAATGAATCTTATGGGCTAAAGTCAAGGTGTTGGCAGGGCTGGTTCCTTCTGGACACTCCTGAGGAGAGGATATTTTCTTGCCTTTTTCAGCTTCTAGAAGCCAAGCATTCCTTGGCTTGTGGCCCCTTCCTTGCATCACTCCAATCTCTTGCTTCCATTGTCACATCTCCTACAACTGCTTTTAACCTTCTTGCCACCCTATTATAAGGACCCTTGTGATTATGTTGGGCCTACCCAGTTAACCTAGAATAACCTCCCCATCTCAAAATCCTTAGCTTAACTAAAGTCCCCTTCCCATGTAAGGTAACATTTCACAGGATTAGGGTATGGACATCTTTGGTGGGGGGACATGATTCTGCCTCATGTAGATGTTATCAGGAAGCAGGGAGAAACGACCGATATTGTTGGAATGACTGTGTGCGTGGGCAGGCTTGGTCTCTAGGCTTAAAAGCACACTGAGGCTTTTGGGTTTTCACCCTGCTCAAGTAAAACCTATGTAGCTTTGCAGTTTTGCCTTCCAGTCGTGCTGTCCGGCCCAGCCGCTTGCTGGAATGGGGCAGTGCCGCTGACAGCAGCTCCTTTGCTCTGTGGGGAGTAAGGGCCAGATGTTGCCCCAGCCCTGCCAGGCTTCTCTGCTTCACACAGCCTGTTCAAAACCTCTCCTCAGTGAGCCCAGTGCCCCACCCCTCTGGCTCACTCAGGGGTCCTTCCAACTCCACTCTTTCCCTGGGGCATCCTCTCCACCTTCTCCACTTTGGAAAACCACCACCACCATCCCCAACACCCAAGAAAGGCTTAAAGGGCCCCGTGATGCTGGTAACATCAGTTTTATTCGGTGGCAACTATAGCCTGGCTGGGGGCAGGGCCAGCCCTCACAGGTTGTTGAGCTCCAGCAGGGTCTGGTCGAGGGTCTGGTGGATCTCCACGTTCTCCTCCTTGGCACTGGCCAAGGTCTCTGTGAGGGGAAGCAACCCGTGAGGTTGTGGGGGGGAGAAACATGGGGAGGCATGGACAGGGGATGTGACAAATAGACATGGAGTGGGTTGGAGGCACAGGAAGACCCAAACATTCAGGGATCTGAGGACCCTGTGGGTGGGACAAATGGATGGACTGAACAAGGCAGACAGGGATGCCTCACTCAAGGCTGTGGGGCCATAGAGGTGGGATGGGAAGGCCTGAGTCATAAACTAATTTACCCTCCTTCTTTAAAAGGTTGAAGAGAGTTGGAAGCAGGAGGAAAGACAAAGACTGAGCCAGGAAAGGGAGTGTCAGACAGACAGACAGACAGACTTGAGGCAGAAAACAGACCTGCAGCGAAAGCCCCATGGTGCTGCCATCCAGTGTCTTTCCAAACTTCATCCCAGACCATTCACAACCTTCTTGCCCCTCCCCTGCACCTCACCATTCCACTTCCCTTCCAGTCATTCTTTTAGATCCTGGAATCACAGCTTGAATGCTCCAAGGGCAGTGACATGCCTGGGTCTGTAGAAGGGCGTGTGTCTCAGAGGCACCAGAGGGCCCGTGGTTGACTGACGTGGTCATATGTGCGCACATGCAGCAGTAAGAGTCATGCAGAGGGGGTTCCGTTGTGGGCCACAGTGTTTTGTGGGTGAGATTAGTAGAGGAGGGGTAGGTCACAAGATCAGGGGTGCCTGTAGGAGCCAGGGTCTCAGCAGTGAACCAGTGCTCTGTGGGGGTGATGGAAGGGCTCTCTGGAGGGCAGGAAAACAGCGTGGAGACCAAGTTGAGTTTATTAAGCAGCAGAGAGCGGGAGAGGCTGGCGGGTAGAGGGAGGAGTGGATGGATATAGAAGGATGAAGCAAACGCCAGGGTGGGCAGCAGCTGTGACGGGGGCTCTCCTAGGCTGCGTCCAGCCTGGCTGTGCAATGTTGGCAATTTCTGCTCCTCCTGCTTGCCCCCCTCCCCATACAGAGAATGGAAAGGAGAAGAGAGAAGGGGCCACGGGCCACACTGGTGAGAGGCTCAGAGGGAGGTGATGTCGTTGAGTGCGTTGTCCAGCTCCTCGCTGATGGCCTTGTACTTCATCTTCTGTGCATAGACTTCGTCTGGGGGGTCCAGGGGAGGGGGGCCAGGTGGGAGTGTGGGGAGAGGGAATGGAGGGAAAGAGGAACGGAAGGAGAGAGGGTAATGGAAAGAGAGAACAAGAATCAGAGAGAGGTGGACGAAGATGGAGTGAGAGAGACAGGCCAGAAGAACAGGCTGGACAGCTGTCAGGGCCCCCTCCTCCCCTCTCTGTACCCCTATGTCTTTTGCTCTTCTCTGTACCCCAAACTGGTGCTTCTCCCCAGGAGCTCCTGCCTCCCCCAGGGGCCTGGGGGCACAGTGCTTTGCATAAGCAGGAGTGCTTGCTTCAAGGGGTGGGCGCTCAAGCCAGAAAGTTCTAAAGTCCTAAAGCTGGAGACAAAACTGAGGCTTGCCTGAGAAGGCTGGAAGCAAGAGAAGAGGGAGTTACGAAAGTGAAGTAAAAAGGAAAGACAGTTTTAGGCACAACTTTGTCGGTAACAGTGAGAAGTAGCTACAGACTAGCAAATGCCTGGATGTTTGTTTTCACCAAATCTAGCTTCAAAAAGTATTTTCCATTAATGTTATCATGAAACCCTAGATATTAAACCAAATAGCTCTCTATTTAATGAAGAAGGTGCTGCCCTTGGAAACAGAATTGTCTAGATCAGTGCTACTCAGAGTGTGGTGTAAGGACCAGCAGCATCAGCATTACCAGGGAGCTTGTTAGATGCAGATTCAGCCCAAAGTCAGCAGTCATTTCAGAGTAGGACCCAGGAATCTGTGTTTTAAAAACTCTGAGGGGATTTTCCTGCTCGCTCAAGTTCGAGAAGCACTGGAGTTGACGGGGCTATATCTACTTGGATGGGAGGCACAGACCGCCAGAGTCTGTGGAGTCCGAGGTGGTCCAACCCTAATTTACCACTGGCAAGTATCATGGGATGGGAAGATAAGTCATGGGGAGTATGGATCTATTTTAAAAGGTTCAGGGGTACAGAGGAATATCCCTTTTACCTTCCAGGTCATCAATGGTTTTCTCCAACTTTGCAACCGACCTTTCGGCAAACTCCGCTCGGGTCTCAGCCTGGGCATAAAGGCAAGATGGGGAAAATGACAAGAGCTTAGGCCCTCCCAGACACTATCAACTTTCTCTTCCGTCCCTGTCCCCAAATTCCCTGCCACAGGAGGTCTCTGGCAGGTACTGGGGGGCTTGAGGGGGGATTTGGACTGGAAGGACTCTCACCTCCTTTAGCTTCTCCTCCAGCAGTTTGATCTCCTCTTCATATTTATCTTCTTTGGTGGAATACTTTTAGGGACAGACACATGCCATCAGTTCATTGCCTCCACTAGTCCTTCATTTCTCCACGGAGCCCCACAGGCTATTCCTGATTTTGTCTCCATCAAACATCCGGCCCTGCCCTGCCTGGGCCCATCGCCTCCCTCCCCCGAAGGACCCCATCCTCACTGCCCCTCTACCCCCCTCTACCTTGTCCGCTTGGGCTTCCAGGGATTTCAAGTTGTTGGTAACAATTTTCAGCTCCTCCTCTAGGTCCCCACATTTACTGCAGGGGGTGTGTGGCAGGGTGGGGTGTGAGGGCACAGTGGGGGAGACAGAGGAGATGGCACAGTGGGGGAGGGGTGGAGGAGAGAAGAGAAGAGCAAAGTTGTGAGAGTGACAGCAGGCAGAGTTTAGGAGCCCCAGGCCTTGCCCGACCCCTAGCAGGTGAGAGAGAGCAGCCTGAGATGGAGGGGAAGGTGAGCCTAGAGAAGGTGCCATTGCCCAGAAAGGTCCAGAGAGGTGACTACCTCCTCCTCTGAGGCCGTCAGGGACTTGAGGGCCTGGTCCATGGTTCGCAGTTCTTCCTCCAGCTGCCTGGCTCGGCTGGGGGCAGCAGGTAGGGGTCAGAGGCAGGACCTGTCCCTGTGGTCCCACGCCTGGGAAACTGCCTCCCCACTGTGCAGATTGCCCCAGAGCCATGGGCTCAAGCCGAGTTTCACTTGCCACCCTGCGGTGTCCTTACCTCTCAGCCACCTCAGCTCTCTCTTCTGAGCGCTCCAGCTCTCCTTCCAGGATCACTAGCTTCCTGGCCACCTGTGGGGATGGGGAAGAGAGGAGGAGGAGATCCATGGTGAATGACTGAGGGTGTCTGGGACTTGGGAGTGAGAAGGAAGTGGGGCAGGGCTGTCACCTCTTCATATTTGCGGTCTGAATCCTCAGCGATGTGCTTGGCCTCCTTCAGCTGCATCTCCTGCAGCTCCATCTTTTCCTCATCCTTCATAGCTCGGTTTTCGATGACCTTCATTCCTCTGAGAGGCAGGGAGAGGGGTAGGGGTCGGGTTAGGACCAGCAGAGACAAGCTCCCAGCCCCCTCCCCGGCCCACCCTCTGAGGCCCCCTCTGCCCACCTCTCACTCTCATCAGCTGCCTTCTCAGCCTCCTCCAGCTTTTGCAGGGCTGTAGCCAGGCGCTCCTGTGCCCGGTCCAACTCCTCCTCTACCAGCTGAATGCGGCGGTTCAGGGAGGCCACATCTGCCTCGGCCTGTGAGTCAAAGGTCAGAGGTCAGAAAGGCTTTGTCTGCCTTGAGGATCAGAGAGGCTTCAGAGGATGGTTAAGATTCTTGTCAGAACGAACCTAGGCTTCCTGGCCTCCAGACTTTCAACCTATTTTTTTTTCTCCCAAACCAACCATCTTCTGTGCAGACTCTGTGCTCCAGCCCAAAACATGCCCTCCTGGACAAGCTCCACTCCCCTGCTACAGGGCCTCTTCTAGCACGGTGCATAATCTCCAATGGTTATCTGCACACAAATCCCTCCATCCCTCCTGAGAGCCCTCCAACTGCTGGGACCAGGTCTGAGGCAGCCCTGACTCCTCCTCAGCAGAGCCTGACCCAGGCAACGGGTGGGGAAGAATCAGGCCAACCAGACTGCAGTGCTGCTAAAAACCGCCAATCACAGAATCAAGCTGTGTGATGTCACTCGCTGCCAGGCAGACTCCTAGCGGGAGGCTCCGGAGGCAAGCCAGGCCTATTTAGGACACCCTAGGCTGTACCAAGGGGCTCCCTGCCAATGCCCGCGGCAAGTGAGGTCGGTGCGAGGGCAGTGTGAGTGGCAGTTCAGCCACTGATCCTGCAGTACAGAGGCAAAATCATGGTGGTTTTGGAGAACGTGCACAGAAACAGACGATACCTTGAGAAAGAGAGGACAGAGCAAGAAGGGCCCCAATAAAGGGAAATGAGAGAAGTAGCGCAACTTGGTGTTAAGAGCGTCAGCTCTGAGTGACACTGTTGTCTTTGAGCTACTTGTGTGACCTTGGGTAACTTATTTAGTCTCTCTAAGCCTCAGTTTCCTCCTTTTTAAATTGGAGTTGACAATAGCAGTTCCTACTTTGTAGGCTGTTCTGAGATAATGCAGTGCTTCTAATACTGGATTAATAACAGGATCATCTGGGAGGTGTATAAAAAATACCAGGTTCCCTAGCTCCATGCTGGAGCCACTGAACTGAGATCTCCAGGGCAGGGGCTTGGAAATCTTTCCATCTTTTTTTTTTTTAAAGCTTCCAAGGGATTCTGATGATAAGCAATCTTGGGAAATTGTAAAATAATATGCAGAAAGCACTTGAATATGTGCCTGCAGAGTCCACACCCCATAAACATTAGGTTATCCCTTGTCTCGCCCTCAAGGACAAAACACAGAAACCCCGAGATTTAGGATTGGAAAGGAGAAAGGACCAGTGTAGGGGAAGAAGAGAGTGAGAGCGAAGAGATGGGTGGCAGCACTGGGGGTAGAGGGAGAAGCAAGCAGGTCCTGAGTGATAGTGTCGGCAGGGGAAACAACACCATATATAGAAAGTAGTTGCAGCTTATCCTCCAGGTGCTGAAGGCCACCTAGAGTGACAAGAGCCCATCCTGGGCACAGGGCCATATGATTCAGTGTGGAAGGATTCTGGGACAGCACTGGGGTTGCGAAGAATGACTCTGGGGGACACTGGAGGTCTATTCTAGAGAGAGATGAGACTCTGTAAAAGGGAAACTCTTCACGGTAGTGGGGTGACAAATGACTCTGGAGAATCTGGGAAGTTCTGGAGCCCGCATCACAGGAATGACTTTTGCCATTTTCTGCTTCTCAAGTTCTTCCCAGTTACGGATGCTGCCCTCTAACCGCAGGACAGGCAGTGCCGTCCCCACTGCACAAATGAGAAGCAAGAGAGAAAGGAGAAACTGAGGCACCATGTAAGTTAAGTGCTGTGTTCAAGGTCACACAATAAGTTTGGGCACCGTTTCCTATCTTCTACTGGTGCTGCTGCCCTGCTTCCCCAGCTCTGTCCCTGTCTTCCCCTCCTCCCTCCAGCCCCCACCTAGCTCCTTGGGTTTCCAGTCCTTACTCCAGCTGCACTGGGCCTCAGTTATTTATAGAGTGTCAGATGCCCAGGGTCGTCTTCACTAGCAGCTGCAGGTCAGTTCCCTCCCAAGTGCCAGGGCTGGTGAAGAACCAAAACCTAAGGCTGGAGGTCAGAGAAACCAACCTTGGGGCTAGCGGGGGATGGGGAACAAGGATAATGGTCAATACGAACAGTAATGTCATCTCGGATCTCGGATGTTCAGACCGTGCTTATGTGAGTCCCCCCATCCACCCAACCCCAGGCTCATCTTAAACTTAAGCCTGGGTGGAAGGCAAACGGGGAGCACGAGGCCGAGAAAGTACCATGTCCAAAGTCTGATGGCCGTTCGCCTACCTCGGGGGGGAGGGGTTGGGAATGGCAGGAGGTGGAGAAGTCTGGTTAGGGGGTGGGGGGTGGGCAGAGAAATCTCCGAGTGAGCGGAACTTGCCAAGGTGGCTGCCGTGGGCGTTTGTGGCTCTGTCTCTCTGCCCCGTGGCCTGGCATGGTCTCGAGGCCGAGAGCTTAATGAGGGTAAGTGAGGGACCGACAGAACCTGAGCTGGCGCCCCAGTGCATAGCAGGGCCGCTGGAGCCAGAAGTCAAGGCCAGGGAATTTCTAATGGCCCCCCGGGGGTGTAGCTCAAGTCAGGGCCCCTCTTTGAACTCCTCTCCCTCCCCCTGCCCAACAGCGCCTACAGCCACAACCCGTACCCCGAAAAGGTAGCTGCAGGCTCCTCTCCATGTTCAGCTGTGGGATTAGTTGAGATGGATGGTAAATTCTTGTACCACCCACCCCCACGGTGACTCATTGCTTGGTCACTGTACACGCTAAGAGCTGGAACCAAACGGAATTACAACGCTGTGTCCTCTGGGGGAAGTGGGAAGTGGTTTTGATTTACCCACTGTCTTGGATTATTTGTGCCAGCTTTTGCCCTAGCCTGGGTTCCTGCGAGGAAACGGTTTCTGTCCTGGTGCTGAAGGTCCCCTCCATCCCCATGTCTGGGACCCCGCCCAGTGCACTAACTCTCCCACCATCCCCCAGGTCCACACTCACATCGGTGGCTTTCTTCTCAGCCTGCTCCAGTTTCTCCTGGGCATCCTTCACTGATTCGGAATACTTTTCCACCTCGTCCTCCGTCCCTTTCAGCTTCTTCTGGAGGGCCTGCTGCTCCTCCTCCAGCTGGGAGAGAAAAGCCTCAGTCAGCCAGGCCCAGGCCCAGGAAGGAGGCAGGGGTGCGTGTGAGGGGGTACTAAGAGATATGTAGAGGCTGTCAGGGAGGAAGAGGGATAGCAGAGGAGGGACAGTGCAGCCAGGGGTGTTGTAGGGAACTGGCAGGAGGGGAGAGAGAGCTTCCAACCCCAAGGAGCAAGGGCCATCATGGCTCTGCAAGGGCAGGAGTGGAAAGGGGGAGACCAGGGCTCCCCAGGCTATGGTGGGTGTGATGAAGCGTGCCTCTGGCTAGGGCCCTGGGGGGTACCGTGAAGGCCCAGCAGCCCTCACACTGGACAGTAGAGAGCCTTGGACAGCGGGCCAGAGGCTGGGGGGCAGCGGGCAGGGCCTACCCCACCCGCATCGTGGGGTGGCGGCGGGGGATGCGCCGGGGGTTGCGCCGGGCCTGGGGTCCCCACCTGCTTGCAGCGGTCCTCAGCTTGCTTCTTGTCGGCCTCGGCCTGCTCAGCACGGTCGATGGCATTCTCCTTGTCCAGCTTTAGCATCTGCATCTTCTTCTTGATGGCGTCCATGGTTGCGGTGGGAGACCGGCCGGCCGGCGGGCTGTGTGGTGGACCGGGCTGACTGGGCTGGCTGCGCGAAGTGGTCGCACGGGTGGCGGACGAGGAGGACCAACCGGGACTGGGATGTCCCAGCCGCGCGGGCGCCTAAAAGGCGGGGAGGGACCGGGCGGAGCCGGGGGCCAGGACCCTCCCCCACCGCAGCCCAAACCTTGTAGGGGCAGAAGCGCTGCAGGGTCGGGGGGCGCGGCCACCCCCTGCGCCCACCCCCTCGGGACCGCCCCCTCAGGGCTCCGCCTCTCCCCCTCCCTTCCCCCCCTCCCACACCCCCCTCCCCCGGCCGTCTGAAGGGAAAGTAGATGGAGAGTCTGTCGAAAGAAAACACCGTAGCGTTGCAGAGGGGAGGGGACCCTGGGGCTGGGGGCTCCGCGCTTCTTCTGAGTGACAGCCCGGCCCAGTGGCAGCTGCGGCTGGGGGCCCTGGGGCTATTTCGGGGTTTGAGCTCACGGCAGCTGCCCGGGCGCAAGGACCGGAGTGTCCCCCACCTCAGCTGCAGCAGCCGCTGCACTTAATTTAGAAGTTTCCTGTAAATCCCCTAGGATTAAATGTCTCTTGGAAGGCGGGGCTCCTCCTCCTTTCGAGTGCCTCAGTTTACCCCGAGTCCCAGACTCTGGGTTTGCGTTACCGACGTGGCAGTGATAGCGGAGAGTCTCTCCAGGGACTTGGGGAAACTGAGTCAGGAGGGGAGCCCAGAGCCCCGGTCGCAGTGCGGGGCGAGGCCCGGCTGGCTGCCCCCGAGGGCGGGCCTGACCTCTCTTCCCCCTTCCAGCCCCTGCCTCTGGAGCCAGGGCCCCTCCTCCATGGTCGCCGGGCCTCGGAACCCAGCTCCGTGCCCCGCCTGCCCCACCCCCACGTGCCCCGCATATTTTCCACGTGGCTTCTGCCCGGCAGGACGCGGTGCGCTCCCCTCCCCCGTCTCCATCCCCTCCCAGGACGCGTCCCTCTGCGTCCCTTCCTTGCCCCACTCCGGGCTCCACCGGCCCCACCGCCCCTCCACTCACCCCCACCCACCCCCGCTCTCGCCTAACCTCCCCGTGCGCCCTCCCTTCTCCTCCCCTTCTCCCGGCGGACTCTCCTCTCTTCCCTTGTGAGCCAGCTTTACGCTGAAATTTCTTTTCTGCCCTTTTTTGGGATGTTTTCCGTGGGGAGGCGGGGCCGGGCTGGGGCGAGGAAGGCAGGGGCGAGGGTAAGAGTTACTGAGCTGCTGGGCGTCAGGAGCTGGGGGTGTGGTGTCCCCTCGGACCGAGGCCACCAGAAAGAGCTCCGGGAGCCGGGGCCTCGGGTCGGGAAATCAGAGGCACGGGCGCCAGGCTGTTTTCGATTTTCTGGGGGTGGGGTGGGGGGAGAGGAAGTGGAGAGCTGCCTTGGAAGGGGGGAAAGGGGAGACCAGGCGGAGGAAGCCTTGCTCCCCAGGGGCAGAGGGGCGGGAGGCCTGGCTTTTGCTGGTGGGGCGGGAACCCTGGGAACCCTGGGTCCCGGGCCCGGGCGAGATGGGGGCGGGGAGGGAGGGGGTTCTGAAATGTATTTAGATCTGCTTAGGCGACTGCTGCTACACATGGAACAAAACTGATCTCGCGGTGTTCACTCCGTCTCCTTGTTTCCCCAAACTCTTGAGAGTGTTACTTCCGTCCACCCTGTAGCCAGTGCCAGACCCCTGGCGGGTAATCAAGAGCTCCCCCGTCCCTCACTTCCCACATCCACTTAATCCTGTATGTTCTACTTCCTACATATGAGGTTCCTCCTCAGAAGTCTCTGGGGTTGCCTTGGGCAGCTCCTTATATTACCTCCTGCCTGGGTCTGTTGTGGTCTTACTCCTGGTTCCCCAGCTCTCCTCGACATTGTTACACAAAACTCTTTTTTTAAAGTTGGTGCAAGTAGGACCCTAAAATCCTCCGAAACCCCTCCCTTCGCCCTCCCTCTTTTAATGGGAAAAATCCACATCTCTTAATATGGTATATAAGGCCCTTTGTTTTGGCTCCTGCCCACTTCTCTAGCTCTACCTCCTTTCATTTCCAACCTCACCCCCAGTACACAGACTTGTACTTCTGTGCAGCATTCATACTGAGCTAAGTGCAGGACCTGGAAATCACCATACTTTTCTTGAAGCTTCCACCTTTTATGCATTCTGTCCTCTCTCCCTAAAATGCTCTTCCCTTGGCTGATTCCTGATGGCTGTAAAGACCAAGTGGCAGCTTTTCTGGGAAGCCTTCCCTAGCCACTTGTCCCGACCACCCTTTCCACCTAATAGGTGCATGTTTTTGGTGAAGGCTCCTAACTGACATTCTCATAGTCCCTGTTATAACTGTCCTTGTACCTGTTTGCCTCCTTCACCGATCTCCAGAACAGGGACTGTCTTTTTCAATTCTGAATCCCCAGTGTAGCATAGCATCAGACATAGAGTTGGCACTTGGTAAACATTTGCCGGGTGAATTTTTTGTGCACCAGGTTCAGAATTCACAAAGATACTATGTGGATCTAGGGGAACTCATGGTCTAGTGGGCCAATTCTCAAACTTTTTCATCTTAGAACCCCCATACACTCTTAAAAATTGAGAGTGGCGTTTGAAGATCCAAAAAGCTTTTGTTGGAGTGGGTCATACCTATCAATACTTACCATATTAAAATGGAAACTAAGAAAAAATTTCAATATTTATTAATTCATTAAAAGTAACAGAAACAAACCCATTACACATTACCATGTTAACATACTTTTAATGAAAAATAACTATATTCACCTCCCCAAATTAGTGAGAGCATGGCAGTTATTTTACATTTTTGCAAATCTCTTTAACATCTGGCTTAATAGAGGACAACTGGATTCTCAAAACCTACTTGAGCTTTCTATCTGTTGCTATGTGTTGGTTGTTTAAAGTACTGTATAGGAAGAGAATCTAGTCTCACACAGATACGTAGTTGGAAAAGAGAACAGTATATAGCTGACCCTTGAGCAAGACAGGGGTCTGTGAAGTTGAAAATCCATAACTTAACCCTCTGTATGCTCGGTTCCTCCGTATTCATGATTCTGCAACCCTGGATTCAACCAACCGCAGAGCACATAGCACTGTAATAAACTAGTCCACATATAAGTGGACTAGTGCCGTTCAAACCCATGTTGTTCGAGGGTCATTGGTATTTGTAGCCTTTCTGGGTGATCCTGGATATTCTTCTTTGATGCTACATCAACACTTGACAGATGGTATGCTCTTAAGGGTTAGTTGCAATGAGGAACCTGAAACCATATAAATAACCTTTTTGTGCAATGTTTCATTGTAACCAATTAGTCTGTATTGCACTTTGGTTGGATCTTTTACCCAGGGATAATTTTGTAACATCAAGCATTGGTCATTTGGAAAATGATTCACTGAGCTATGCAGATGTTTCGAATGTCAATACATTTCATTATATGTTATTAAAAAAATCATGATGGTTTCAACAGAAAAGTTAAGTGTGGGGAAGCTGTAAAGCTCATGGCAGAAACAAGTTTTCTAAAATTCTAGTTTTCACTTGAAAGCTTGAATTGTATCATTGGCAACAAGTACCGTCAGGTTTTTCCCTGAAGTGACACACTCTGGTTTTTTGTTTTGTTTTGTTTTTTTGTTTTTCGAGAAAAGATCTGCCAGATACGCAAGTCTGATAACCATGGTTTGTCTGTCAGTCATACCTGCAGGTAAATGTGGTGCTCCATGAAAAAAGCAGCTAGTTCAGCTCACAACTCAAAGAATTGTCTAGGTGCTTTCCTTGAGACACCACCATACTTCGGTGTGCAGTAGAAGTGCTCTATGCATACTTCTCAGTTCATCACACAGAATATTGAAAAGACTTGTTATTAAAGGACTAAGATTTAATAAAATTAATATTTTTTTACTGCCTCATCAAGGACATTCTTAAGTAAGAAGCCAGCACTTATTTCTTAAATTGCTAGTGCATGGTGGTGAAGACTACAATGACTATTTGTAGTACAGTTTGGGCTACTGCCTTGATTTGTACTAAGGCAGTTTATCCACCAACGTTCTTGCACCATCAGTGCAAATGTTGACACTGTGAAAAAGGAAAATAATGTCTTAGTATTATTATGAAAATAATCTTGACATTATGGACCCCTGAAAGGGTCTTGGGAACCTCTAGGGGCCGGAGGGCCAACCACATTTTAAGAACTGCTGGTCTAATGGGTATTCAAGTCTCTCCCCAGAAGGCTCCCTGAGGCATCACTAGTGAGAGGTACGTGATTGGTCACAGTTCCTGAGGATATGGCAGGGAAGTGGTAGCAGGAGTCAGCAGCTGTCCTGGGCTCATAGCTGGAGGAGTTCAAACAGTCTGAACTACCACTTGTTGGGGAAGTTGTAAAAGGGATTTGATCTCTAAGGTCCTCAACGATGCTAGGACATTGAATCCGGGGTTAGGGGGCCACAGCAGTACGTACTGCAGTTGCCAGTCTGCGTCAGAGAGGTGATAATACAGCTCTGTTTTCCAGTGCTTAGCATGGGCATGGCTTAGTAAATATTGAATGAATTAATCACAGGCGACAGGAGTGATGGTAGGAAGTTGGCACCTCCCCTAATGGGCAGCCCTGGGGAGGACAAACTCATTCTGTCTACTTTAAACTTACTCTAATGGGACAAGAGTAGAAGATGTCATGGCTTCAAGGAGGAGACAGGAGGTGACAAGAGTAGCAGCAGATGGGCGGTAATTGTGTTCTATTTGGAGGGAGAAGCAAGGAAATAAACAACAAACTGGGCAGCAGGGCTGGTTAAAGAATCATGCATGAAAATAGCGAAAGATCTGAGAGGACTGCCAGGTGGTCCAGGCAGCGTGGGCAGCGTGGGCGGATGTGGAAGGAAGCGGAAGCACGCAGCACCCACCTCCCTGACCGCTTCCCTCCACGCAACCTACAGGTTAGCAGGGCAGCTGAAACAGGGCTGCCAGCACCTGCCTGGCCACTAGGGGAGCTCTGGTCTCCTCTGATTATGCGGCCTCACACTTGGGTCCGGCTTTTTCAGTTACTTTTCTTCTAGCGCTATTCTAGGCCCGTGCAGCGGCAAGGCCTGGGAGGGCCTGGAAGTGCCCAACCCAGTCAACAGTTGAGCCTACCTGAGGCAGCCTCAGGTTGGAATTTTTTTGCTTGTTAACTGCCTCAACCAAATCTGTGGCCACAGTTCTTAAGCCCAGACACTTGTATCCATAGGCTTACTGTTTCCGGCAAAGCTGCTTTTTGAAAATTCGGATTTGGCTAGGGACTGGATTTGTTCACATACTCTGAGCAGCGATGAAGCACAGTCTCCCTTGCAGCCACAAAGAGCAGCGGCAGCTGCTGTCTCTCTCAGCAACAGAAGAATGACACCTGGTGAGGCGCGGGCGCTGGCCAGTGAGCTAGGGGACAACAGGAGTGCGATTCCTCGGGGACAGCTTCCTGACGAGGATGACTTCAGGGATCTGGGTGCAAGCAGGAGGAAGGGGCCTCGGGGCAGACTGCTGGTCTGCCCCCACTCCATTTCTGAGCCAGATCAAGTGGGTACAGAACTGAATCCCACTCTCTGCCCTGCCCTGGCGGAACCTCCTCATGAAGCCAGGCAGAGGCTGCAGGCAGAATCACCTTTATTGGAGCATGACCTGTTGGGGGCTTGCACCCTCACGGCCCCCACAGGTAGCTGGGGGTGGGGCTCGCCAGTATCAAAAAGGAGGAGAAGAGCGGAGGCTGTGGGGACTGGCTGGAAGCTGCCGATGGGGTGCAGCGGGCTGGGGCCCTGGCAGGTTCGGACTGAGGTACAGCAGCGTTAATAATACTCTCGGAGCGTTAATACTCTGGGGAGGGGCAGGCACTTAGGGGGCCCTAGGGCATGAAGGCACTTGGATCCGGGAAGGGACAGGGGATGTGCAGTGGGACTGGGCAGGGCCAGGCCCGGGGTTTGGCAGGCACTTCGGGCAGTGCTGGGGTGGCAGGCTGGGCCCGACAGCCCAGAAGGCTTTGGTGGTGGCAGGCACAGTCTCTGGGCTGGGTCTGCGTCAAACAGAAGTGGCCGCCCTAGTGTTCATCTCGAAGCTCTGAAGGCAGGAACTTGTACTGCTGTTGCCGGATCTGTGCCAGCTTCTTCCGCGCCTCTTCCAGCTCTCGCTCCTTCCGAAGCATCTCTTCCTGGGCGGCAATGATCTGAGGGATGGAGATCAGGGACTCAGGTCAGTGCGTATGTGTGGTAGGGTTTAGGCTAGTTGAGACCGGCACGGGCGTTGGGACCGCCCTGCTGACAGTGTCCCTCAGAGTGTCTGGGACAGAGCTTACCTGGGCAATGCCCCCGACCATCTTCTCCTTCACCACCACTGTCTCGTTCTCCTGCTCTTCAAAGGCTGCAGCCTTCTGTGCCGCCTTCACCAGGTTATCTGAGGCTCGTTTCACTGCGTTGCCGGCAGCCTGGGTAGAGAGAAGGCAGCATGAGTTGAGAACTCAGGTAGGGTCCCAGCTGAGAGAGTCCCTCAACTCCCTCACAGAAAGCATGGCTTGGGGGTGACAGTTTAAAGCAGCACAGCTCAAGGAACAATGGGATGGGTCAGGGTTCCTCACCTGAAGCCGTTTCATTGCCTCAGAGTCCTGGTCTGCCTTGACCTTGCAGGCCACAAGGAGCTGGGCTGTGGAGGCAGCAACCTGCTTGGCTGATGAGATGAGCTTCTCCTGGCTGGCGTGGCCTTGGACAGCTGCATTGGCTGCCTCACACAGATTGTTGGTGGCTGCAGCCACCATCCGGGCCTGAAACAGGGAGATTAGATTACAATATGCCTCTTGCCCTGGTCCATCCCCTCTCCAGCCTTCTCAAGTCTCTGAAGCTCAGAGGGATGTAGGGGGAGTTATACACTCACGGCAGAAATGAGGCCCTGGGACCACTGCCCGTCATCCAGTGCATTGGCTGGAATGGCGCCCACCTGTGGACAAGGGCGGGAGCCTGCTTAGACCTGTGCTCTCCGCAGGTCCTAAGAGCCTCCCGGCTACAATGCAGGCAGGTGTGGACGGCAAAGCTGCTGCTGTCCCCCTTTCTGCTGGCTATCCGAGTCCTTACCTTCCCTTGGGCCACCAGTTCCCTCTGGGCAGCTGATGCAGCCTTCACCAGGGCACTGGTGGCTGCTGCGATGGACTTGGCAGCTTCTAGTATCTGTTCCTCGAAGTTCAAGGACTCGTCCGCCTCCTGCAAAGAACAGACGAAGGTTGCAGAGAGAGACGGAAAGTAAGAGGGGGCTGAAGGTGCAGATGTTCTGAGGGTAGGGAAGAGGGAGGGAGCAGGACTGACCTTGGGTTTGGCCCGGGGCTTCAGCTGCTCCAGCTTTTTGGCTGCAGCCTCAATGGCAGCCGCAGCTCCCAGGAGCTCATTCTCAGCAATGACTGTGGGGTCCTCTGGGTCCACCCATTCTGTTCCTGGTGGGACGAAGTGGGAAAGGAAGAGG
>NC_041222.1:29057147-29131819 GCF_002837175.3 Physeter macrocephalus
CGCGCAACCACTGCGCCACCAGGGAAGCCCCTCAAGTATTCTTTATCATGTTCATATTCCTGGTTTACTAAAAATCCTTTAAAAATAACAAATGGATATTTAATTTTATGAAAGCTTTCCTCAACATCTGTCAGGGTGATCAAATGGCTTTTATTTCCTTTGGTTTATTCATGTTAATTACATTGACAGTTTCTATTTTAATCACTGTTGCAGTCCTGAAATAAATGCTACTAGTTTTAATGAATGTTATTCCTTTACAATATTGCTAGATTTGTTTAGCTTACATTATGCACCAGACACCTGTGCTTGATGCTGGGGCTACAACTGTGAACAAGATAGACAAGGTATCTGCCCTTATTGAGCTGTCAACTCAGGGGTGACAAGGAACAGAACATTTGCCAGCATTCCCCTCATTCTGAACCTCTGGCAGAAATCACTAAAGATATGCTGTCTTGCAGAGCCTTGGGAGGTCTCAGAAAGTGGGCTATGATCATTTAGTGGTAACTATTACTGGATTCAAGGAAAGAAGACCATGATGGCAAGCATCTTGCTACGTGCTATTCCTGGCTTGATGTTTCATTTAGATTTTTCATCTATTGTAAGATTTGTATGAGGTTTGTTAGATCTTGAATTTGTTAGTTCTTGAATTAAATTCATACTAATTTTGTAAATTAAGTGTAGTGTGGGTCTTCCGGTAGGTGGCAACTATTTGACCGCTTTTTCAATTTCTTCTATGGTTGTTATTTTATTTTCAGATATTCTGTATCACTTGGGTTGATTTTGATTTATATTTTCCTACACAATTTTAATCTCAGTGAGATTTTCTGGTTTAGTTATATAGAGTTTCAGCTAGTATTCTTTTATAATTAAACAAATTCCTGTGTGTCTGTGGTTTTAGCCACTTCCTCATGGCATTAGGGGGTTTGTGTAGTGTTTTTTCTTTTGGCTATCTGCGCCAGTAGTTTGCTTATTTTGTTGTCTTTTTTAAAAAAACAGTTCTTATAGTAATAATTTAAATTGTTCTCCTATTTTCTGATTTATTGGTTTCTATTGTCAGCTTCATAAATTTTTCCTGTTTTCCTTAGCTTATGAGCTTCCTCTTTTTCTAGATTCTTGAGTTGACTGCTTAGTTATTAGCTACTTCAGTTAGTTGGTTTTAGACCTGTTTACCAGGCTAGTTTGCGTACAGCCTGTTCTACTGAAGCCATCATGGTCAGCACCACGTGACCTTCTGCCCTCTCTGGCACAGCTAGTTGGTAAGTGTGGCCTATTCACCTGCTGTGAGGCCAGGCTTGAGAGAGATGAGCGTGGTATAAATATTAGTACTCATCCTATCTGCTTCTCCTTCCTTCCTGGGCACACGGAAGCGTCTCTGAGCTGCAAAATAATGGTAAATTGGTAAATCCATGTAAAGGTCATATTTTTATTGCAATTTATCTATAGGTTGATTTTTTTTTCAAATAAAAAAGTTTAAAAAAAGTATACCAGGGCACTAATTTCCAGAATAACTTGGATAGGGCCAGGCATACATATTTTATAAAATCTCTGTAGGTAATTCTGAAGCACATCCCTGCTTAAGAATCAGTTGTAGAGATGTTGGGGAAGAGGAGTTCGTTTCCTGATGAGCCACATGCACACTGGACTTACGATGTGGCAGACAAATCCATTTGGGAAGGGGAGAGAATGGGGAGGGGGCAGAAGAGAGGAGACGTGAGGAGAGGGAGAGGGAAAGAAGGGAGAGGAGGGAGGGAGGGAGAAGAAGAGAGAGAATGAGAGCATAAGAAAGAGAGGGAGATTGAGCAGATGTGCAGAGGGAAGCACATGGCCTCAAGGAGAAAAGAACGAAAATAACTGCCTTAGCTCCTGTTAGCTTTCAAGTTCTCAATTCCAGTTTCCATGAGGCCTGGCTATAAAGCAGGCTATACAGTCCTTTCCTTGGACGTTGATGAAATCTAATTCATCCTTAAGATAACCTCTTTTCCTCTGTACTTGCTATACTTGGGCCAGCAGAAGTAGACAGTTGTTTCTTGTAACAAAAATAGCTCCTACTGGAACATTTGTTTAATGATAATTTTGACAGTTTATTAGGTACCAATAACTATTCTGTGTTACATATACCATTTAAATTAGTCCTTAAAATATTACCATTCCCATTTCATAGATGAGGGAAAAAGAGATACAGAGAGGTGTACTAATTTACCTAAGATTGTACAGTTAGTTAAGTGATGGATCTAGGATTAAGCCTATGTCCTTAGTCGTGATGCCAGTATACACTTGAAGCTAAAAATCGCCCAACATTTAGACAATTTTTAAATGCCCTCTTAACTTGGGGCAAAGAAAAGAAGTGTGATTATACACCATCTTTTAGAAATAAATGAGAATTCAATCAAAGCTGAATTCAGAGGCAATTGGGGTTTTTTGTTTGCTTGGTTAACCTAATTTTTGTTTTTTATTTACAGGTTTGTTGTGTTTGTGTGAGAAAATGTGGCTTATTTGTGCTTGTTGGGATTTTTGAGATTTTTCTTTGTGGCCTATTATAAAGTCAGTTGTTTCTGTTTAAATCTGCATTGTGGTGTTTATACTGATTTTCTCTGTAGCTCTCACTCCTCTTTAAAATTGTAAAATCACTGAGGTCAGGAATTATATCTTATTCATCTATTCACCTCTGCAGTGACCGGAAGGTAATTACCTAGCTGAGATGGTTAACGAAAGTTAGTGGAGGGACTTGCCTGGTGGCACAGTGGTTAAGAATCCGCCTGGCAATGCAGGGGACACGGGTTTGAGCCCTGGTCTAGGAAGATCCCAACTGCCGTGAGCAACTAAGCCCGTGCACCACAACTACTGAGCCTGTGCTCTAGAGTCCGCGCCCCTAGAGCCCGTGCTCCGCAACAAGAGAAGCCACCACGATGAGAAGCCTGCACACAACAACGAAGAATAGCCCCCGCTCGCCGCAACTATAGAGAAAGCCCGCGGTGCAGCAATGATGACCCAATGAAGCCAAAAATAAATAAATTTATTAAAAAAACAAACTGGTGCTGTGGATTTGAAGAATGTTATACATGTAAAAATGCCAGAAAGAGATTCTGCCATTTCCTTTGCTTTGATCCATCCTCTATGCTCAGAGCAGTGATATCCAGATAGTGGCCTATTTTCAGAAAAATTTATAAGTTGAATAAGGCTCATTTGGAGCTGCATCCTAGGAGGCACATGCACATTTTAAAGTATGAAACTTTAAAAATATAGTTGCATTTAGAAAGGACTCTAATTAGCAGATGCAAACTGGTATATATAGAATGGATAAACAAGGTCCTACTGTCTAGCACAGGGAACTATATTCAATATCCTGTGATAAACCATGATGGAAAAGAATATGAAAAAGAATGTATATATAACTGAGTCACTTTGCAGTACAGCAGTAATTAACACAACACTGTAAATCAACTATACCTCAATAAAAAAAAATGACTCTAAAAGCACATCAAAGATTCTGCTATTTAAAAAAATCATATATGTATATATTTTATAATACATAAATATGAATATAAAATGTAAGATAAATATGTAATACATAAAAATGTAAAATAGGGCTTCCCTGGTGGCGCAGTGGTTGAGAATCTGCCTGCTAATGCAGGGGACACGGGTTCGAGCCCTGGTCTGGGAGGATCCCACATGCCGCGGAGCAACTAGGCCCGTGAGCCACAACTACTGAGCCTGCGCGTCCGGAGCCTGTGCTCCACAACAAGAGAGGCTGCGATAGTGAGAGGCCACCGCACCGCGATGAAGAGTGGCCCCCACTTGCCACAACTAGAGAAAGCCCTCACACAGAAACGAAGACCCAACACAGCAAAAATAAATAAATACATAAATAAACTCCTACCCCCAACATCTTCTTTAAAAAAAAAAAAGTAAAGTAATATGTATCTATGTTTAAAGCCCATATAATATTTGCATTGGCAAATAGAGAAGGGAGTAGGAACTGGAAGGAATCTTAATAACAAGCCAGTGCATCTCTTTCATTTTACAGATGTGGAAACTGAGGCTCAAAGACTAAGCAATTTGCCCAAGCCTGCTCTGTTAGGCAGGACTAGACTATGGCCAGTTTTTAAAGTTCCCCGTGTGTAGCTAATAAATCATCCTTATTCAGATTCTGTTCTACTTTAATATTTTGACTTCTTGAGCACTAAAACCAGAAAGTATATTCAAGTCTTATCAATACCACTGTTTCTGATCATTTCTATTTGGATTCTCCCCAACCCCACCCCATTCCACCTCTTTGGATGTCAACTGCACAGATTTGGGTTATCATAATCCTTGGTTTATGATACACTTTCATCATTAGCCCATGGTTTAATTCATTCATTCATTCTAATGTGTAATAATAAGCATTTACGAAATCACCATCCCAAACGAAAACTGGGACCTTGACAATAACGTACATCTACACGTATGGTCTCCTCCCCCTCCACTGTCTCACTTCCATGCGAGGCAAGCATCTGAACTCATGTTCATCATTACCTTGCTTTCCTGTTTATGTAGTTTTATTGCATCTATATATTTTAATTTTAAAGGGTGTTATGTTGTATGTAATCTTTTGGAGTTCATTCTTTTCACTTCTTGTTTCAATATTGGTTGTCTCTGAGATCTGAGGAATTTTTTCCAAAGGTCTCATGATTTTCTTTTAATTCATCCTCATAGAGGGGATTTATGCTTGCCCAGTATTGACGTACAATCAAGTGATTGATCTGGGATCTATGTGAAAATTTTTTGGCTGATAAATATTCTGATTTTTAAAAATTGAGATATAGTTAACACATACCATTATATTAGTTTCAGGTGTACGACATGATTCGCTATTTGTATTTATTTATATGAAATTTTACAGCAATTCCCGGTCAGATCAAAGGCAGAGCACAAGAGAGTTGTAGACTGCCATTTTGGAGACCCAGCAGGCTGTGTGGAGTGAGCCGGGCACTGTCGTGGCTTTCCTAACTGGACCTTCATCTTGTAGATGGGTGTAATCCCAGCGAAACATTTCTCTCTGCTGCCATATCCAACACTGGCCGCTGGCTGTGGCAGCTGTCATCAGGAACAAGTTGTGTGTAGGTTACCATGATGACTATCCCTTGGAAGGAGGCACCAAGGCAATGAGCATTCCTACAGGCCCCTCAACTAGCTCTTCCACTCCTTTTCCAGGTTAGAATGTCCTTCCAATCTTCAGGGATTTAGAAATACTCTTTACACAGATGGAAACAATAATAGTAACAAGCCATTTCACCAATAACAGTAAGCTGTTTCTTCACAAACCGTGAATCTAAGACTAATTATAATTTGTTTCCTAACTTATATTAACTCATACCCAGATTCTAGCTGCCATGGTCTTTTCTGCAGAATTTGTTCCAGTCCCTGCATCCTAATCTACACCCCAATTTGAAATTCTAACCTTTCCATTTCTCAACTTCACAGACTCTTTCCCCTGAACTCCCAGTCTTACTACTTTTTTCTTTTCTCCCATCCTGCCAAATTCTAACTAAACACAATGAATTGCTATTTATTTATTAGCAAGTTAGACACTGGGCCAGCTGCTCTTTTTGCATCATCTCATCTACCATATCCTGCTCAATGAGGTAGTAACATTAGTTTACCCATTTTATAGATGAGAAAACTGAGGGCTGATGAGATGAATTTGGCCAGGGTCTGTATCTCTAGTGACTAGGATTAGAACTAGTGTTTTTGTTTTGTTTTGTTTTACGTTTATATTATGATGCCTTTGGCTCTAAGTAAAAGAAAACTTAAAGTGGCCTTAACAATAATGAAATTATTTCATAAGAAGGTTGGTTAAGTCAGAGGCTCAACATTACCATCAAGGACCCAGGCCTTTCTATTCTGCCATCCACCCGGGATGGATTCAGGCTTTGTCCCCAGGTTAGCTTAGCTTTCCACAGGTTTCATGATGCCTGCCAAGGTTCCAGCATCACATCCACAGAATTTCTAGAGGCAGGAAAAGACATCATTCCTTCTTGTCCATCTCTCTTTCTCTAATTTGTTGTGCATCTTTTTAAGAGCAAAGAAACTTTTCCCAGGACACTCCTTCACCCCAGCAGACTTGCCCTCACATTGTCCAGGTTGCCACAAGCCCATGCCTAACCAGTCACTGGCAAGGGGAATGGGACTACTATGATGGGCTTAGACTAACCAAGACTCATTCCTATGGCTGGCTCCAGCTTCCCTGAAGTTCCTGACTGCTTGGCAGAACGAAATTAAAGTTCTGTTAGGAAGAAGGGAGACGGGGTAGGGAATAGGTATGAAGTGTGCAACCAACAGTGTCTGTTACAGAATCCAGAAGTCCCGGTTGTTAGCCTTGACGTACTCCTGCTATTCTGGGCTCTCCCCTCAGCTTCCACCCTCACTCTAGCATATTTCCCGGGAGCCAAGTCCTCTCTAACTCTAGCTCTAAATGACACATACCAAGTGTCCTTGGCAGAACACTGAGGAGCATGAAATGTATTCTCTGGGGCCCTCTTGTGCAATTCCCAAGAAGTCAGTGACACATGCTTGGTTAGCCCAGGCACTGGCACAGTCGGGCGTGGGGAGGAGAGCAGAGGCTCTGCGTCCTGGAAAGGTGGACCAGCCTGAACCAGCCCTGAACCAGCGCAAAGTTCTAATCATGCTCCCCTCCCCCCATCTTTTTCCTGGTCTGTACTGCTCTTAGGATCTGAATTGTTTTCTTAACAAATTCTAATTTGCCCCCTGATTAAACCTCAACATTACCTTCATATCTCCTTCTCTTGAACTCCCACAGTGAGAAAACCTGTAACCCCTGAATTTACTAACCATTCACTGATCTCCCATTTGTGTTAGATGCTTAGAGACAATACTAAACAATAGGAAAGGAAATTAAGTTTTAGCAGCTGGGTGCCAGGTGCTGAGGTAAGTTCTTTCACACACACACTATCTGACTTTATTTTTAACACCACCTTGGTAGGTTAGGCTATTTTAACCTTCATGTTAAGAGTTTAGGGATTTCAGGTTCAGAAGAAGCCACCTGCTCAGAGAAGGTAAGGTCGGCTCAAGGTCACAAGCTATTAGGAGCCCATGGCTGCCTGACTTCACGCCTGTGCCCTTTCCCCTACCCCACCATTCTGGCTTCAAGGTGTTTGTTACAAAGCACATTTGCGTATGTTAATCTGAGCCTCACAACAGTAGCAGGGTGAATAGTAGCACCTGCATTTTATAAATGAGGATAGTAGGGTTCAGAGGTACTAAATGACTTGCCCATAGGCATGTGGAGCATAGCCACGCTGACTCCTACTCCTCTGCACTTTCTGCCACTGTACAGCATGCCTGGCAGAGCAGGGCATATTTGTTGAATGGATGATGATCCGGATTATAGTAGTAATTCTTGTCCTTAAACTTACTGAAAATAAGCAATGTCACTGCCTAGAGGTCTTTAGGATCCTTTTCTCTCTATCACCTCCCCCCTGGGCTTTCCTAGGAACTCCATCACCTTCAACCAAGACTCACAGAGAGTAGAAGCCACATCTCCTCAGGCAGGTGCTCAGAGAGGGGCTTAAGAAGGAAGGGCCCTCTTTCGAGACAGAGCTCAATGGGCCTGTCAGTTTTTTGCTCCCCCACCTCCCACCTCAGGGCTTCCTTTGGTTCTGCAGTGGCGAGACTGTACGCGGCCTTCTCCCTGCCCCCAGGTGGCAGGGCTGCCCTTGATCCAGAGTGGACGGACGGACCAGTGAGCCTCCACTCCCCTGCGGCCCGGGCCCTGACAGCCATCACTAGTGCCCCCACCCCTCTCTCCACCCCGAGCCCCGCCTCCTGCCTCTGGGTCAGCCTCCCAGCCCTGGACACAGTCAGCACACACAGCCCAGGAGCTCGGCTCAGAGAAACGAAGGGAACTTCGCCTGGGTTCCCACGGTTATGGCTAGCACCTTCATACCAGGGCTGAACCCTCAGAACCCTCATTATATCCCAGGGTAAGACTTCTACCCAGAGCACACCCGTTTGCTTCTGGGAACAGGGGTGTAAAAGGGTGCAGAGTTGTGCCACCTCGGCCTTGGGGGCCAAGTGGACATTCTGTTATGGGAGGCTTTCGGCTGGGATGTCTATGATGTTGGATGGAAAAGGAAAAGCAAGGGGAATAGTAGTAGCCGGGCCTGCCATGAAGCTTTGTGTTGTGCTCTCCATGGTAACAGGGTAACAGCAGAGGGGAAGGGTTGAAAAGCCACACAGAGAACCAAGAAACGCCTGCTCCAAATATATACACAGCTGAGTCCAGAAGAGATCAGGGCTTCAGAGGTCTCTGCTTCTGCCTCTGGGGATGGTGAGGCCGGGGGATTCTGGAGGTGAGTGGGTGACACTTGTGCTACAGGTACACTGGACACTGCCCGCTACTTCGGTTCAGCATGGGCCAGACCTATGGGCAGATGACTGGGCAGCTACTTCGCGGCTCTCCTGGCCTAGCCTGGCCCCCTGCCCACCGCACACTTCTGCCTCCCATCCGGCCTCCAAGATCTCCTGAGGGTCCCAGGAAAAGCCTGCCTGTCAGGCGTGGACACGAAAGGCTCAGCTCCAGCATGATCCCTGGGTACACAGGTATGTACACAGGTATAAACAAGTACCCCCCATCCCAGAACATGGGTCCCACACACTAACAAATCGTCCTTGCCCCCCGCCTACCTAGGTTTTGTACCCCAGGCACAGTTCATCTTTGCCAAGAACAGCAGCCAGGTCTGGGCTGAGGCTCTGAATGATTTCACTCAGTGGTATGGGAGACAGAGGAGTCAGGAGCTGCCAAAGGAGGCCAAGGGAGAAAAAGACATGGAGAAAGACCAAGAGCCAAAGCTGGAGGCAGAGGTGGAGACGGAAAAGGAGCCAGAGCTGGGGCAGGAGGCAGAACAAGTGAGACCGAGAAGGCTGATGGGGAGTACGAGGCGGGAGTGGGGAGCCTTACCTCTGTGTGGCCAGGTCTGGGGTGGTCATGTGTAGCATGGTTGTGGGACAGGGGATGTGGGCTAGACCGCCAGCCTCACCTCCCTGGGAGCTTGTGTTACAGCCCAGGGGCTGAACTTGATAGCCCTGTTTTTCTTCTATCAACTTCTCCTCAGAAGGCTTCGCCTTATTCCATGGATGACAGAGATCCTCGCAAGTTCTTCATGTCAGGTGAGAGGAAGTGGGTAATGACCAAAGGCCTGGGGAGGTGCCCAGGAGGTGCTGACTTAGTATCCCCCTCCCCTAGGCTTCACTGGTTATGTGCCCCGTGCTCGCTTCCTCTTCGGTTCCAGCTTTCCTGTGCTCAGCAACCAGGCACTGCAGGAATTTGGACAGATGAAGTCAGGGGGCAGATCCCAGAAGGATCCTAAACATCTCCCCTCACTTTCCAGGACCTACCCTCAGAACCTGGGCCTTTTACCTAAATATGGGGGCTATGTGCCAGGTGAGGACAGCCCCCAGAGGGAGGCTTTGGGGACTGGAATATGTGTGTGTGTGTGTGTGTGTGTGTGTGTGTGTGTGTGTGTGTGTGTGTGATAGGTGGAGGTGGTTTAGGGCTTGGAACTAGTAGATATGGGGGACCTTGGGTCAGCTTTATCACTGGGCAGAAAAGGAACTGACGTAGCTCCTAGCGGGTAGTTAGGACCAGATTTTGAAGGATAACTTGGAGGTTCTAGGCAACTGGCTGAGAAATAACTTTTCTATGCCTCTGGCTACAAGTGACAGAATCTTTTGGCCACACAGGGTATAAGTTCCAGTTTATTTTCTTGATGGTCACGGTGCGGTATGTGTGTGTGTGTGTGTGTGTGTGTGTGTGTGTGTGTGTGTGTGTGTGTGTGTGTGTGTGTGTGTGATAGGTGGAGGTGGTTTAGGGCTTGGAACTAGTAGATATGGGGGACCTTGGGTCAGCTTTATCACTGGGCAGAAAAGGAACTGACGTAGCTCCTAGCGGGTAGTTAGGACCAGATTTTGAAGGATAACTTGGAGGTTCTAGGCAACTGGCTGAGAAATAACTTTTCTATGCCTCTGGCTACAAGTGACAGAATCTTTTGGCCACACAGGGTATAAGTTCCAGTTTGGCCGCACATATGGGCATCTCACCCACGATGCTCTGGGCCTCAGCACCATCCAGAAGCAGCTCCTGGCGTAGGTACCTAGACTTCAAGTTCTCTCTTTCCTTTTCATCCTATCCCAGCCATCCTTTTGCAAAGAAGAAAGATGGTCTGGAGGGTGGGAGAAGGCACAAAGAGAGAATGGTTTGGAGGCCGAGCACCTTTTTTATTAATAGGTGTAATAAATAAATAAATAAATACATAAACAGAGCCTGGGCTCCTCCTCCCTCCTCTGACCACCAGGCACTGGCCACAGCCTACTTACAGCTGGGGGCTAAGGGAACTGGCCCCCATACTGTCACCCATCCTTCTCACCACCTGGCCTAGGGAACCCCACAAACGGGCCTTCTGGTCACCTTCCTCCACAGGGACATGCCTGTCTGTACCCATGGGAGGGCTGGCCAAGATGGGCTGGGGAAATTCTGGCAGCCCAGTGCTGCGTCCCTTCCCTCCTTTCCTTGGGGGAGAGCTGGACGAGGTCACTGGGACAGTTAAGGGGGAGTAATTGATACTGAGCACAGGGATATGTGACCCCCAGCTCTCGGTCTGCTCTCTGTAACCAAGCCAGAGGGCTTGGGAAGGGCTCTCAGGCTATGAGTCTAGGGGTTGTGAGGGTCCCTGAGGCCACCAGCATGCACAGGGCCTCAGTTTTGGCTGCTTCCAGGGGTTGGACTTGGAGTTGGGGTCAAAGTCACATAGGCCAGAGGCACCAGGCCAGTGTCAGGGCCACGGCTGCAGCGCAGCCAGTCTCCTCCGGCTGGCCCCAGCACCCGTAGGATGTCTCCCTTGTGGAAGCTCAGCTGTCCAGGGCCTGTGGCCAGATGGTGGCACAGTGCCTTCACCTCGCTGGGGAAACAACAAATGGAGGTCAGAGAAACCCCACCCAGAGCCAAACCCTGCCCCCAAATCCTTCTGTCTCCCAGGGCTCACCATGGAGTGCTGGAAGGCAGGGCTGGAGAGTGTGGCTCCTGCGGGCTCTCCTTGGGCTCTGGCTCCCGGCGGGCACCCACTGTTTGCGCCACTAGCTGGAACATGGACTTGTCCAGGCTGAGCCAGTCTGAGGGTAGCCTAGGGGATAGCGGCCGGGCTCTGGCTCTGTCTGTGCCCTGGCTTAGAGCAGGCCCCCCCACCCGTCTGTCTACACCAGGGGCTGTCTCTTACCTGTTTGTGGGCCGGGCCTCCCGCTGAGCGTTTCGGGACCCGAAGAGGTGTCCCCACTTGATGACCCCAGGTGAAGGCTCTAAGGCTCCTTCCTCATTTTCTGCTGGGGGGCCAGTGGGCCCCTCCCTCTCTCGGCTGCGCCTCAGCTCAGCCAGTACAGAGTCAGGGGGGCTCCCCATCCAGAAGGGCCAGCCCCTCTCCCGGCCAAGGGTCTCCTCAGGGGCAGGGCAGGCCTCAGCTCCCTCCACGACTCCCTCTCGGGGGGGTGGCCCCCCACCTCCTGTCCCTCTCTTTTTCTCACTGCTGCTGCCGCTGCTGCTGTTGCTGGCACCCCGGGGGAACCTGGAACCCTCAGTGGAGCCATCGATGTAGACCTGGGAGCTCTGCATGAGCTGGTACCACCAGCCAGCCTGCCCACTGCGGGCCCACCTGCCACGCCCTGAGCCCCCAGCTGCCTCTGTCTCCTTCTCTTCTTCCTCATCTTCTCCACCTTCTGGGGCACCCACGCCCTTCACCCGCTCCCCACGGGCCGCCCCGGCCATGTCTGGAGACATGGGCCCTGGAGGGCCCTCCTGGCCCCGGGAGCGGGCCAGCTGCAGCGTCGAGTGGGCGGACAGCAGTAAGTCCTGGGACACCCGCAGCAGCTCCTTGTGCTGCCGCTGCCGCTGCCCACTCTGCAGCAGCCGGTGCTGGAACAGCAGGTCGAGGCTGAAGGGCAGGAGGGCCAGGGGCTGGAGCAGCAGCAGCAGCTCCTCCAAGAGGCCAGGGCACGCCGTACGCGCTGCGTTCAGGAAACCCCACGGCTGGTAGTGGGTCTGGATGATACCTAGGGGAGAAAGAGGGAGGGGCTGAGCCGCACAGAGAAGCAGAGCCCAGCCTGGGGTGGGCCTGTGAAAGGCAACCTGGGTGGAGCCACTGCGCACTGCTGCACAGGCTGTGTGCCGTGCCGCTTAGATGCACTACAGTGTAAACGGTGCCTTCTGAAGTTGTGCAGTGCAGAAGCTCCACAATCTTAAGTGGCAGCCGCGAGTTCAGAGGAGAGAGGTTCCTGGCCACCCTGACTTCCCGATTGCCTGAGTATCCATCCTGCTGACTCCAAGGCTCTAACACAAGCAGAGGCTGGGAGAGGACTTGGGTAGAAGCCCAAGCCTCGAGGATGAAAGCTTGTGTGGTTCTCCTCCCCACCTCTAAGCATCTGAAAAGACAGCTGTGCCTCCCTCTTTTGATCCTCTGAGGTCTGGCCTCTGTTGAGTTTGCAAGACAGAGCAGGGTTCTGAGCATTACCTTCATGGTTATAGAGGTGATTAAACCAGAACTCCAGGGACCGGATGCTGTAGGGAGATAGGTGAAGAGAGTTGAGTCTTGTGTGGATATAGCCAGATGATAAGATACAAAGAAGACAGATATGGGGGGGGGGTCACAAACAGGGCAGAGGTACAGGTGAACACCTCCCTGCAATGGCAGTGATGCTACCTGGTTAATAGGGAGGGGGTGAACATGTGATTCACAAGCCAATCACTTCCTCTTAGAATGGAGTTGGCTTGCCCATGACCCAAGAAGTCAGGGCAGCTGCTGAGTGAGAGTACAGGATAGCTCAGGACCAAAGGGGATGACCTCAGCCCATACTTGAGAAAAGAAGGATACTGTGATGTGGGTGCCAAGGTGAACTGGGTCAAGCAGGATTTGGAAGCAGTGCTGGAATGGACAGGATCAGGGTTACAATATCCAAAGAAACTGAGAACCAGGTTAATTTCCAAACGAGCCAGATTATGGATTTGTAAAAGCAGAAGACCATGTTGGTGATCAGTGCCAGAGACTGATGGGTCTGGTGGGAGACCAGTGACCTACTGAGAGAGGATGTAGCTAGGTGGGGAAAAAGTGAGCCTGGGCCCTGGCCAAAGATCCTGCAGATCCACCCTTTCTGACCCAGTCTAGGGAGCTGGTTCTTCAGAGGTGCCAGAGCCCACGGGAGGGGACCGGTGGTTTGTAGATTTCCATACACTCACTTGAGCAGGCCGAGGATGAAGGCGTTGAAGCGCATGGTATGACTGGTGAGCTCTGGGAATTGGCTGACTTTGTTGTACAGGCCGTGCAAGACCTTGGTGGATGGGCCTGGGAGGAAGCCAGAGTTGGAGGTCACGTGCCCAGTCCTGGAACCCTAAAATTCAGCCTGGGGTCCCTATCTTGCCAGCCAGCACTTACCTAGCTGTGTGGAAGCCTCAACCACACTCCACGGGGTGTTCTTCCGTTGCCCGATGATGACATCTAGCACAAAGGCCTTGAGCCCGTCCTCCAACACCGCCCGGACCGCAGGGCACAAGTACTTCAGAACCAGGTGGCCTACATTGGGGCTCACAGAACTATTCCCCAGCTTTGCCTGTGGATGCAGTAGGGAAGTACAGGGTATCATCTGGAGCCTGACCTTGGTCCTCTCTGACTCTCTTAGTCCTTACGGTGCTTCTCTTGCGATCCCCATCTCTAAGTACCCAACTCTGAGTTCTAGAGGCAAGAGAGCAAGGGCAGGTGGTAGCAGAGAATAGGTGAGGGTCAGCAGGGTAGAGCTCAGCTCTCCACAGTTTCTTGCCTACCTTTACCCCAGGATCCCGGCTTGTGCCAAAATGGGCCACGATGAGGTCTACAGCCGTGTTAATAGCTTTCACCAGCCCTGCAAGTGAGAATTTGATGTGACGGGTCCCTAAGCAAGTCCCTGGGCAACTCAGCTGGGACTGAGCCCTCAGTGGGGAGAGGGAAGGGTTTACACACACACACACACACACACACGCACGCACGCACACACGCACACACACACTCACTCACTCACTCTCTCTCTCTGTCCCTGCACACACACCAGGCCCTGGCCTCTTCCTGTTTCTGCCCGGTTCTCAAGCCCCTCCTGTTTTCGCCTCCCTGCCCAGACCCACCTCAATGATTCCATTGTCAAGACACTCAACATCCTCACTTCCTTGCCCTCTTGCTCCAAACCTGGATCACTCTAACCATCTGTCCTCTCCACTCTGAGAAACCAGGCTATTATTGGCTGTCGCTGGAGAAAGTCCAGTGCTACTCACACCAGTGCCTGGGAGGGGCACTTCTTTGACGTGTGTCTTGTAGCACCCTTGGCTATGCTCTCAAGTTGCCTTGCCAAATCTTGACCCCTCTCTCAAGCCCTTGGCTCTACTTCACACAGAGAACAGAGGCCACTGGTGATGAATTCAACTTCCCTGTCCATCCAAAAGACAGAACTACATTACCACTATCTTCCTTCCCACCTGCCCTCTCTTAATCCCTTTCCAACTTGGAGGAAGGTGGCTATTCCCCTTCTTGCCTAAGGTTCTTCCCTCTCCCTAAACTCTGAGTCCCCCACTCTGCCTCTGTGAGGGACTTTAGCTTCACCTTTCTCCCTTTCACAGGCTGCTTCTCTAAGGCCCGCAGTTATGCTCAATCTTCTCCCCATCATCTCACTTACACAGGTCTGCTAAATAGACTGGTTCCTTGTCAGTCCTCACCTTATTAGATGTTACCATCATGTTTACCCAAACCGCTAGAGCTTGTAGCATTTGAGCTCCTCCAATATAGCACATAGGAGTCTCCTTCACTACACTTAGCTCCCTGAGGGAGGAAACTAAAACCTGATTCTTAAGCATCTGATAAAGGATCCTTGCTCACTTGCAAATACTCAGGATCCACAGTACAAAGACGTCTGCCTCTTGCCCCAGTACCTGTGCTCTCTAATTCCCTCCCAGCACTTCGAGTTCTAAAACAGGGAAATAGTCTGAAGGGCTAGATAGCAGGGCAACAGGCACAAATAGGTAGTGATAGCAGATTTCCCGTCCGGAGCTAGGAGTAATATTCACCTTTTTTCTGAAGGAGGTCAATGGAAACGGCCTCTGAGTTGCCATCTGGGGACAGACAGAACTCAGCTGGAGGCTTCTCAGTCAAGGAAAAGGGGTCTTGGAAGTCAGGGCAGGTCAGTGGTAACGGCTTCACTACTTGACCTGAAAAGAAGAGAAAAATCAATCCCAAGCAATTCTCTTTCTGAGTTGCAGCTCAGTTCTGTGCCTCATACCCTCTGAGATGTGTGATTTTGGGACTGACCCCTTCTCTAGCCCCTCCCAGCTATGGCAGAGCCTGCCCTGGGTTTACTGGGGACCTGGCCCACACACCATTCAGCCGGCAGTTCAGATGGCTAGCAGCACCGAGGGAGCCAGGGAACTCAAAGATGGGGTTCCTTCGGGCCAGTCGACCGTCCTGTGGCCTTCGGTCTAGGCTCCCTGACAAACCAGGTGGCCCTAGAGGGTTCTTCCTCCTGTATTCCCTCCACTTGAGTGCTTGAGGGGATAGATGGTTGGCTGAAAGCAGATAGATTAGCAAAAGAGACAGGAAATAGTTAGAAGACAGCATTTCATACCCACCCAGTGGGCCCATATAAAACATGAGGGTTGGGATGTTAGTCACAGATGCAAACACTGTAACCTCTGACCCCAAGATGGAGTATAAGAAACCATTCAGTGGGGAGGTAGCTTGCTTGGGGTGGGGTGGGGGGCAGGCACTGAACCTCATACCATTATTGGGCCTGGAAGCCATGCTGCCCTCACCACCTCCCCGGGCCAGGCTGTCTGCCCTGCTGAGGCTAGATCTCCAGGAGCCCAGAGGAGGCAAGCTTCCTGTTCCATGGAGTCGGTACTCAGCCAAGGTCAGTATCTTCTGATGGTCCTTTTGTGGCTGCTGGGAGGAGGCAGGCCGGACAGCAGGAGGACAGGAGCGGCCCCATGGAGGTGGGCTTTCTGTGGCTCTGGTCTGCTCTGGGGGAGGGGAGCACGAAGTGGAGGCAGAAGAGTCGGTGCTGGGCCCAAAGGGGCCGGCACTCCGGATGGGGGAGTAGCTGCCCAGGGGTGACGGCCGTGAGGTTTGTGGCTCAGGCCCAGCTTTCCTGGCACCTCCGCTGGTGGACGCCTGAGACTCCCCTGAAGGAGCGTGGGCTGGGACCTGAGCAGTGGGGGCAGCCAGGGGGGCACGCTGTGGTGCACGGGTGCAGCCCGAGAGGCTGTAGAGCTGGGAGAGGCTGTGGAGGGCCCGGGACTTGGCCAGCTGCTTGGGGAAGTGGTGCTGGAACACGAAGGGCTGGATGGGCAGCGTGGTTGGCCTCTGCTCCTTGCTGTAGCGAAGGACTGGTCGGCTCTCAGCACCACCCCCTGTGGCAACAGGGATGGAGAAGGAATCAGACGAACACTGAAACTCACATGAGGGGAAGCCAAGAAGCAGTCAGGAGATGATGCTCCCTGGGGAAGGGGGATGGAGAGGGGCAGGACCTGGCTGGAGGAATTGAATGGGGCAGGGATAATTCAAGTTTGTGGAATGTGCTCCTCCCATCTTTCGTAAAACTTTTCCTAGTGTTTTTATGATATTGACCTGTCTTGTACCTCTTGACTGTTCAGCCCTTCTTCATTTTCTTGACTTCAAAGATGGGCGTATCTTAAGGCTCAATTCTTATATTTCACTCTACGCTTTCTTCCCTGCCTTGTTCACGTTCAGACAGTCGTAGAGGCGACTCCTGAACCCATGGCTTTAGCCCCAACCTTCTTCTTGATCTCTAGATCATTCTGCTTTAGGGTTCTGCTTTCATTTAAAATATGCCATTTTAAAACACCTCATTCATTCTCCTGATGATTTCCATTTCTGCCAATGGCAGAACCATCATTTTCTCTGTTTCTAAGGCCTACAGACTTGGAGTTAGTAATATATTTTCAGGGTCAAGATGTTAATTTACTTCAAGCTTTCGCCCATCATCCCCTATCTCCACTAGAGCCGACACATTTCATTTTTGAGCAAATCTAACCACAGTAAAATATCTCTTTACTTGCAGCTAGAATCAGCCTCCTGTCACCCTATCCACCCTACTCCCACTCTTTCATGATCCTGGTATCGGAGCCCCAGAGTCCACATCTGCTCCCTCTACATAGAGGTGTGTTCCCCAGGAGTGGTCCTCTCCTGTTCTTTCAGCCAGTCTTCTAGTCAGTGTCCCTCAAAACATGGGTCTCACTCCAAAACATGGGACGCACTCACACAACAGGACGCTGCACAGAGGGAAAGTCTTTGTATATGGGCTGTGCGGCTAACGAAACACTGCACACACTGTAAACATGTGAAAGAACACAAGGTGGCGCTACAAGCATCCATACCACCTGAAACCCTGGGTGTGGCTCATTGGCACCCCTGGCTCAACAGTTCTGAGGAAGGAATGAGTATCCGTACTTGAAAGATCTGGGTATGGGAAATTTAGAGATTAAGTCATTCGCCCAAGGTCACACAACTAGAAAGCGGCAGAGCTAGAATTCTGCCTAAGTCAGAGTTTGACTTCGGGGCTAATGTTCTCTTTACCACATTGTACTACACATGAAATGATATCAGGCTGGATTTTCCTATTCCTCGTCTTTCCCCATTTATTTACTTCAGCGAGTCTTAAGGGGATGGTGACCACAACCCTGTAAGGGAGACGTTTCAGAACCACTCTCGGTGGACATTTTCAGACTATACCCTCCTGCTTTTCCCAGTCAGTGATCAGAGAACAACCCTTGTCATTCTCCCTTGCTCACTATGCTCCAGCAATACCTTCTACTGTCCTTCAACATGCCAAGTTCATTAACATCTCGGGGCCTATTGTACTCGCTGAAATTGTCTCATCATTCAGGCATCAGCTCAAGCATCACTTCATTAAGACCTTCTCTGACCACCCCAGTCCCTCTGGCAAGTCATGCTCTCATCACCCTGTTTTATTTCCTTTTTAGCCATTTTTCACTATCAGAAATTATCTTGTTTATTGTCCATTACTCCTTATAAGGGCTCCAGAAAAGCAGGGATTTTTAAATTGTTTACTGTTGTATCCCCAGTGCCTAGAACAGACCCTGGTACATGGTAGGTACTGAATAAAGATTTGTTAAACGAATGAGTCCTCACTGTCACCGTCGGTTCAGTATAGTCTCACTGCATTCAAATCTTCTCACATATACCAGCTTTAGGAAGTATTTTATTTCCTGTGGCGCTACTGCCCACAGAACAAAGTCTAATCTTCTCAGTCAGGTAGGTGTCCACACCTGCCACAAATTAGCTGCTCTCCCCTCAAACGTCCACACCTGCCATGCTCATTGACACCACTCTCCGCCCCCCCCATTCCCATCTTTAAGCAGACTGCTTTTCCTACTGGGAAGGTCTTCATCCTCTCCACTTATTTAAATACTAAATTTCAAGACCGAGCTGACGCTGGCTATCAGAGTAGGCCCTCCCAATCCCAGCTTTACTATACGTGCTATGCAGAGTATGTCTGAATTAGACTATCTATTCCTACTCTTTTAAAAATCCTCCCTGCTAAATTCTCAGGGAGTAAGATCAGGGAAGGGGGAGGGGTATCTACTGTGGGGAGTGGGTATCAGTTCTACCCTCAGGGAATACAGGAAATAAGTTTTCTCATTTTCTATGTGACAACCCTTAAGAAAATTGGAGATAGAGACCACATTCACCCAAGTCTGTTCTTCTGTAGGCGACACAGCCCCAGCCCCTCAGTTCCCTCTTAAAATGGAGTGTCCAGAACTTCCAGGTGGGCTCTAAGTGGTTCACAAGGGTGAGGGGGACTATCAACTCCTCCCTTCTCGAGTCTCTAAATGAATCCAACCTTTTTTTTTTGGAAGCCCTTCCAAACTGCTGACTCATTCTGAGTTTGCAATCAATTAAATATCCCAAATCAACTCAAGTACAGCTGACATTATCAAAGTTCATATTGGTCCCTGAAAGAACAAAATGTTCTTTCCCGACTTGGTAAAACCCTTTTGAATCTTGATTCTGCTGCTCAGAATCTCAAAGAGATCTCACTTCCTTTGTCATCATTTTTTGATATAAAAAAAGTTGTACAGAATCAAGAAAAAAAGCCCTTTGGTAAGTCACTGGAGACTTATGGAACAAAACAGCATCTCAATATGAAAATTCTTATCTGATAGCAAAAACACTTTTAAGGCCTCTCCTCCCATCTCTGACCAGGACTGCTCCTGCCCTCAGAGTGCAAGCCACAGCATCCCCTGTGCCTAAATATCACCCACCAGACACTGCAATCTCAGAAGAGTGTGGGTTCCAAAGGACTCTGGCCATTCCCTGCTGTTTCTGACCCCCCTCTTCCCTAGAGACCCTCCTGCATCCCTTCCCCAAGGGCGAGGTACCTCCTCTGTGTATGTTTAGGAGTGTGAAGTCTTCTGATAGACTGTGATCTCCCTAACAGCAGAGATAACACCATTTATGATTTTTTAACCCCTTTCCTTTGAGAAGCCAACAGACCAACCTAAGGCTACAGACAGCCAATTCCCCTTTATCGATCTTTCCCCTGCTTTATCTCCCCTTTCCTTCCAAACCTTCTGAGATCTGGCTTCTACCCTGGCCACTCCCAAATGCTGCTCTTGGGATTCTTCAGCCTTAATCCTAGTGATTTCTTTTCAGAACTCATTTGTTGAGCCTAACTCTTTTTGAAACGTTCTCCTCCTTTGGCTCCTGTGACTTCACCCTCTCCTGGTTTTCCCTCTATTTTCTTGGCTAATTTTGCTCAGTCTCCTTTGAGGGTTGCTCTGCTCAACCTTAAGTCACTGTATCCCCAGGGCTCTATCCATCATTCCCTTTATAACTCTACACATTCTCCCTGGATGTTCTCATCCACTCATAGCTTCAACTACTATTTTTATTCCAATGACTCTCTGATCACAGGGGTCTCCTGACCTCCAGGGAGACATCCTTTCTAATCTACCTTCCACCCAAACAATCAGTGATCTTTCTAAAATGCAAATCAAAACATGCCACTATGCTGTTACAAACCAAAAAATGCCACTTCCCTGATTAAAATCCTTTAATGGTTCCATCCACATTCCACTATGGCTATACTAAATTATTTGCAGTTTCTGGGAAGCATCAAGATATTCTGTGCCTTTGTGATTTTGTATAGACTACTGTATGGGCCTAGAATGTTCTTTTTACGAGTCTCCACAAAGCCTATTCCTAATCCTTTTTCTAGACTGTGCTTAAATGTAAACTGTATTAGCACTCCTCTGACATTCTGGTCTGTTTAGCTATCCCTGTCATAGACTAGTACCACACACTGCCAGCTCTACATTTTAATTTTGTTCCCTTTTCTGTTTCCACCCTTCATCAGAATTCCTTGAGGACTGAGATTGTTCCTCTCATCTATCACCAGCACCCACTTAACACAGAGCTTTTAAAAAATAATTACTTAAGTGTAATAAAGTAAATAGGGAAAGAGCTGGCCTGGGAGGCTTAAAGGTTAAGTGTCAGGGTCTCAGGTTCTTTGAAGAGTGGCTACAATCACTGATCAAAGAGTGAACTTACTGATACCCAGGGTGGTTTGCCTGTTGGACATTTCCCTTAAACACTGCAAATTCCTTAATGTCCAAAATGGAACTCATGCCTTATTCCTTTTCCAGGAAATCTACTTCTGTGTTTGCAGCACCTAACCATGTATCAACATCTTTCCAGTCATCCGGGCTTAGAATCACAATCTTTTGAGTACTTCCTTTCCCGATACATCAATCTCTAAGTTGTGCTAATTTTATCTCCTTGGTGTATTTTTTATTCTCCATCCTCCTTCCCCCTATTACAACTGTAGGACATGCTCTGGACTGGAAAGATCATTGATCTAGGCTGAGGAACCTCTAGTGGTATGCGTGGGGTGGTGGGCAGGGCCCTACTACTGAGGAGGCCATGCACACACCCTGGTATTCACCAGCCTTTAGGTTCCTTACCGTCAGCTCTAGCTCTTGCATCCCTCTGGGTATGGCTGCTGGCTGGGCTCCCTGGGAGAGCAGGCCCTGGATCCATCAGCTGGGCCAGGGGGCCTTGCCCAGAAGCTCTGAGGCCAGCAGGTGGCATCTCACTGGGCTGGGGGCCCTGACAGACCTGGGTGGACCAGGGCTCTGGGCCAACTAGGTCCAGGCCTGGCCCCAAGAGCATGGGTGGTAGGCTATGGCTACAGTGACTGCCCTCATCTAGTGGGCCCACCCTGTCTTGCTGGGCTTCCTGGATGGGTGAGAACTCCTGGGAGGAGTCCCCAGCGCTCACTCGCAGTGGAGGGGAGCCAGAGCCTGCAGCTTTCTTCCGGCCCTTGGCGAGTTCAGCAAAGGAGGTGACCCGCCGAGGTGGGGAACTAGGCCCAGTCAGGGCTGCAGGGCCCTCACTCAGGCGTACTGGGCAACTCAACATGCGTTCCAGTGAGCCCAGGCGGATAGGAGGGCTGCGCTCTAGGCCGCGGTCGTAGCTTCGAGAGCGCTGACGTCCAGTGCTGAGGTTGGGGGGTGAAGTATTGGTGTACACCTGCCCCTCGATCACAGTGGGGCCCACGGGAGCTGGTGCTTCCGCTTCGGAGCCCACTGCTTCTTGTTCCTCTGGCTGGACTTCTGGCTTCTGGAACAGGAAATACTCAGAGGGCTGGCTAGGGCCAGGGCCCGGTGCAGGACTTATCTTGGTGTGTTCCTCTGAGCAGCTGGTGATGGAAGAGCCAGCTGGGCTTGGGGATGATTGGGAGGACAGGTCACAGGTGACAAGTTTATAGTAATTCTGTGTGGCCACAACAAGACGGGCCTGGCTCTGGAAGCAGGCTGTGAGGTCAGCCACGGCTGGGCAGGGCTCACAGTGCGAGCGGTAGGAGTTGCAGTTGGCATCAAGCTCAGGAGATGAGGCATGAGGACAACCGTAGCCACCTTCCCTCCCTCCACTGTCAGGGTGGTGCGACTCACAAGACATCTTAGACTCAGCTGGGGAGGGCTGCAGGTCCAGGTAGAAGGCGCTGGGGTCTGAGTGGCTGCAGAAGGAAGAGTCGCTGCAAGATTGCTGGGCAGAGTTGAGATTGGCATGGGAGTTGCCGTGCATCTTGTTGTAGAGGGTGCTGAAGGTGACCAGCACGCCGTCTGAGCTGTTGCAGGAGGAGTCGCTCACATAGCCCATGGACTGGTCAGCCGCCTCGGACTGACTGGATGTGCTACTGTAGCGGCAGTGCTGGGGTCCTGAGCCTGAGCATCTGGGGTTCCTTGGGGATTCATCTGAACTGAGCTTCCATTCCTGGTCGAAGGAAAAGCCAGACGTATCACTGGCTCCACCTCCACTGCCACACCCACCAGGGCCCCCATACTCATCCAGCTCCATGGTCTCTGCTTCCGGCTCTGGCCGGCAGCTGTGGCTAGTGCTGCACTGCTGGGCATCCAAGGCAGTCACTGGCTCCTGTTCCTGCCCGTCCACCACTCCAGCCCGACTACGCGTTGCCTCCCATGGCCTGCCCACTCTGGGGCCAGGTGGTGGCAGCTGGAAAGAGGAGGGATGGAAGGGGGGCTGGCCAGCCCCGTGCAGGTGGAAGGACTGCTGGGTGGCACTATCACCAATGCTGTCATCATACAGGTCACCAAGTCCTGGCTCAGCAATACCCTCTTGCAGCAAAAAGGGATTGTGTCGTTTAGGGGCCCCGGGGCCTCTTCCATCCCGACCCCTGTTCCTGGTGCTGTCTGCAGATCGCGCAGATCCCCCGGGAGCAGAATGCAGACTGTTGTATAGCAGGGAGTCGGCTTGTCCCAGGTCTTGATCAGGCTGGGTGATGCCCAGCTCAGGTGGGCAGAAGGGATTGGGTCTTGCGCTCCCATTACCTGCACTTGCCCCTCCACAGCACTGCCTGTCTGGGACTTGACAGTGTACCAGGGGGATGTGGTGGACGATGAGGGTCTCTCCAGTCAGCTTTGGGGGACTATCCATTCTGGAAAGTTCGAACAAGGGCATCAACAGCACCAGACACTGCCCCCGGAGCCCAGTGGGGCAGAACACATTTCATCAGGAGAGCTTGGTACCTGGAGAGAGAGGGAAAGAAAGGGAACCTAATGTCACCTTCCCGAAGTCAGGGACATGCCCTTACCCATATCATTTTCAGATGGAGAAGAGCCCAAGAGGAAAAAAGATTCAGAGTCAAGATGGAGCTGGATAATACAGCCCGTCAGGGCACATTTTCTGCATTGCACAGGTCCAGCTCATGAGTTCCCCTTCATTTTAAGTTCGTCATGCATCCACTTGCAACAAAATGCCACATCTGAAGGTCTGGGGAATCTCAGGGACAGCATTTTCTCCTTCTCTTTCTTAGCAGTAAATAACGACTAGTCCTGAGTACAAAAAATGTATGAATAATGACATAACTAAGAAAAAACCGTCTAAGATGCCTGAAAGGGTACTAGGCACTGAGGAGATACAGAGATGTCTTAGACACAGCTACAGCACGTTTACAGATCAGGGGGGAAATCACAAATAATGTATCATGTATGCATAGCAATAAGCTATAATTTTGCAAGAAAGATAAATTTTAATGTATTATATCACTTGACGCCTATGTCATCTTGGACACCTTTTCTCCTCTTCTGAGCCCCAGAATACCTGTCCCTCTCTGATGGCTGTGGGCTAAGGATCCTCACTCTCTCCACTACTGTATTGGACCTTCTTCTTCTTTTTTTTTTTTTTTTTTTTTGTGGTACGCGGGCCTCTCACTGTTGTGGCCTCTCCCGTTGCGGAGCACAGGCTCCGGATGCGCAGGCTCAGCGGCCATGGCTCACGGGCCTATCCGCTCCGCGGCATGTGGGATCTTCCCGGACCGGGGCAAGAACCCATGTCCCCTGCATTGGCAGGCGGATTCTTAACCACTGCGCCACCAGGGAAGCCCTGGAGCTTCTTGATAGAGACCGAGTTAGGCATCAGACTACTAGTATGGCTGATGCCAGCCTCTTCCTTCTCAAGGTGGGTAGAGGTCTGTTTTTATCTTTTTTGTATCATTCTAGCACAACTTCAGATAAGGCTTGGCAAACATGGGGCATAATATATCCTTTTTTAAAAAAAATTAATTTATTTATTTATTTTTGGCTGCATTGGGTCTTCGCTGCTGCGCACGAGCTTTCTCTAGTTGCGGCGAGCAGGGGCTACTCTTTGTTGCAGTAAGCGGGTTTCTCAATATGGTGGCTTCTCTTATTGTGGAGCACGGGCTCTAGGCACACGGGCTTCAGTAGTTGTGGCACGTAGGCTCAGTAGTTGTGGCTCGCAGGTTCTAGAGCGCAGGGTCAGTAGTTGTGGCACATGGGCTTAGTTGCTCCGCAGCATGTGGGATCTTCCCGGACCAGGGCTTGAACCCACGTCCCCTGCATTGGCAGGAGGATTCTTCACCACTGCGCCACCAGGGAAGTCCCCAGGCAAAAAATATTCTTAATATTTATCTAGCTCAGGGTACAGATCTGAAGTGCCCAGATTCTGCCCAGTTTTAGCCAAAACTTTAACTATGAGCGTCCCCCAAAAAGTCTTCTCTTCCCAGTTTTACTTCTGATAGGTTAAGTTCAAGTTCTCTACACAGAGCCCATTCTAAGCTTCTCTGGTCTCTTGGCTGGACCATGGCAGAATGGCCTCCTCAAGTTCTAGTCTCCTGTGCTACCAAGTTCAGGTCCCAAAAGACTTCACTTGCTCAGACTTCTCCTACCTAATTTCTCTTAATTCATTCATTTCTCTTCTTTCCCTTATCATTCCTGTCATTTTCCTTACCTACCATGAGTCTAAACCCCTCACTGCCTATAAGTTCTCCATCATGTAGTTGAACCCGTATACCACCAACTTTTTTTTTTTTTTTTTTTTTGTGGTATGCGGGCCTCCCTCTGTTGTGGCCTCTCCCGTTGCGGAGCACAGGCTCCGGACGCGCAGGCCCAGCGGCCATGGCTCACGGGCCCAGCCGCTCCGCGGCATGTGGGATCCTCCCAGACCGGGGCGCGAACCCGGTTCCCCTGCATCGGCAGGCGGACGCGCAACCACTGCGCCACCAGGGAAGCCCTACACCACCGATTTTTAAAAGTGTAACTCATTTAGATCACAGGATCAGAGCTCTTCATGTGGAGTACAGTAAAGAGCCAGGCAAGTCACACATGCTCAAGGACATGAACAGGCAACATACAAAAGAAAAAATTCAAATGGCTAATAAATACACGTGCAAGGGACACTATTAAATATATTTTTTTGTGATAAGTTAAATTACATTAAAATTAAAAAGCAAGTATTTACCTTCTTTCTTCCTCCTTTCCTTTCTGAGAGGAAGGCTCCTCTGTTGGACTTGCCAAGCCTTTGTGTGTTGATTGAGGTAAGGAGTAGATATGCAGAAAGGCAGAAATCAGAGGCTAAACTGAGCCACAAGGCTAAGAGTTACAGAAGAAAACAAGGGAGTGAATGCATTATCTTAGATTAAGATTAAGATTGGATGCTTCCTTAGATAAGATACCAAAAACACAAGTGATAATAGAGAAAATAGATAAGGTAGATTTCATAAAAATCAAAAACCTTTGTGCCTCAAGGGAGACCATCAAGAAAGTGAAAAGACAACTCACAGAATGAGAGAAAATATTTGCCAATTGTGTATCTGATAAGAGACTTCTGACTAGAATATATAAGGAACTCTTACAACTCAACAGTAAAAAGTACATAACCCAATTAAAAACTGAACTTGAATAGCCATTTCTCCAAAGAAGACATACAAATGATTAATAAGCACATGAAAAGATGTTCAACATTATTAGTCATTAGAGAAATAAAAACCACAATGAGATACCACTTCATTCCCACTAAGATAAAAGGCAATAACAAATGCTGGTGAGGATGTGGAGAAACTGCAACCCTCAAACAGTGCTGGAGCCACGAGCCACAAAGTGCAGTCACTTTGGAAAAAGTCTGGCAGTTCCTCAAAATGTTAAACATAGAGTTACCATATGACTTAGAAATTCTACTCCTAGGTGTATACCCAAGAGAAATGAAGACATATGTTCACACAAAAGCTTGTATACAAATATTCACAGCAGCATTATTCACAGTAGCCAGAAAAGTGGGAACAATCCAAATGTTCATCAACTGATGAACAAATAAACTTCATATGGTATACATAATGGAATATTATTTAGTGATAAAAGGAATGAAGTACTGACACATGCTACATACAGCATGACAGAATCTCGAAAAGGTAAGTGAAAGAAGCCAGTCATAAAAGGCTTCTTTGTATGATGTTATATGATTCCATTTACGTGAAATGTCCAGAATAGGCAAATACACAGAAACAAAAAGTAGAATGGTGGTTGCCAGGGACTGAGGGACTGGAAGATGGGGAGTGACTGCTAATGGGGATGGAGGTTCTTTTCGGGGGTGATGAAAATGTTCTGAAATCAGACAGCGGTGATGGTTACACAAGTCTGTGAATAAAATAAAAACTTCAGAGTTTTATGGAATGTGAATTATGTCTCAGTTTTATAAAAGGGTGGATTTTATGGTATGTGAATTATACCTTAACAAAGCTGTTAAGATATAATTTTTAAGTAGGAAAAAAGATTAAGGTTTAAGGGAAGAGGGAAGGGAACCAAGGTTTAGCAGTGGAGAGGAATGGGTATTTGCAGAGACAAGATGAGAAAAAGAAAAGAGAGGAACAGCTGCCTTAAAGTATGGGATTTTGTAGAGAAGGATAAAGATAATTTTTAGGAAGTTTTGCTATGAGGTACGTGAGATAATTTCCCCTTCACTCCTTCCCATCTCTTCTCTTCCTTTGCCAAGAAAACTTTGAACTCAAATATATATGCCACAAGGATAACAGAAAGTTGGGAACACACTAAAATTCCAACAATAATCAGTTTTAAAAGTACAGAACAGGGACCTCCCTGGTGGCGCAGTGGTTAAGAATCCGCCTGCCAACGCAGGGGACACGGGTTCGAGCCCTGGTCCGGGAAGATCGACCCCCCTCTTCCCTAGAGACCCTCCTGCATCCCTTCCCCAAGGGCACCTCCTCTGTGTATGTTTAGGAGTGTGAAGTCTTCTGATAGACTGTGATCTCCCTAACAGCAGAGATAACACCATTTATGATTTTTTAACCCCTTTCCTTTGAGAAGCCAACAGACCAACCTAAGGCTACAGACAGCCAATTCCCCTTTATCGATCTTTCCCCTGCTTTATCTCCCCTTTCCTTCCAAACCTTCTGAGATCTGGCTTCTACCCTGGCCACTCCCAAATGCTGCTCTTGGGATTCTTCAGCCTTAATCCTAGTGATTTCTTTTCAGAACTCATTTGTTGAGCCTAACTCTTTTTGAAACGTTCTCCTCCTTTGGCTCCTGTGACTTCACCCTCTCCTGGTTTTCCCTCTATTTTCTTGGCTAATTTTGCTCAGTCTCCTTTGAGGGTTGCTCTGCTCAACCTTAAGTCACTGTATCCCCAGGGCTCTATCCATCATTCCCTTTATAACTCTACACATTCTCCCTGGATGTTCTCATCCACTCATAGCTTCAACTACTATTTTTATTCCAATGACTCTCTGATCACAGGGGTCTCCTGACCTCCAGGGAGACATCCTTTCTAATCTACCTTCCACCCAAACAATCAGTGATCTTTCTAAAATGCAAATCAAAACATGCCACTATGCTGTTACAAACCAAAAAATGCCACTTCCCTGATTAAAATCCTTTAATGGTTCCATCCACATTCCACTATGGCTATACTAAATTATTTGCAGTTTCTGGGAAGCATCAAGATATTCTGTGCCTTTGTGATTTTGTATAGACTACTGTATGGGCCTAGAATGTTCTTTTTACGAGTCTCCACAAAGCCTATTCCTAATCCTTTTTCTAGACTGTGCTTAAATGTAAACTGTATTAGCACTCCTCTGACATTCTGGTCTGTTTAGCTATCCCTGTCATAGACTAGTACCACACACTGCCAGCTCTACATTTTAATTTTGTTCCCTTTTCTGTTTCCACCCTTCATCAGAATTCCTTGAGGACTGAGATTGTTCCTCTCATCTATCACCAGCACCCACTTAACACAGAGCTTTTAAAAAATAATTACTTAAGTGTAATAAAGTAAATAGGGAAAGAGCTGGCCTGGGAGGCTTAAAGGTTAAGTGTCAGGGTCTCAGGTTCTTTGAAGAGTGGCTACAATCACTGATCAAAGAGTGAACTTACTGATACCCAGGGTGGTTTGCCTGTTGGACATTTCCCTTAAACACTGCAAATTCCTTAATGTCCAAAATGGAACTCATGCCTTATTCCTTTTCCAGGAAATCTACTTCTGTGTTTGCAGCACCTAACCATGTATCAACATCTTTCCAGTCATCCGGGCTTAGAATCACAATCTTTTGAGTACTTCCTTTCCCGATACATCAATCTCTAAGTTGTGCTAATTTTATCTCCTTGGTGTATTTTTTATTCTCCATCCTCCTTCCCCCTATTACAACTGTAGGACATGCTCTGGACTGGAAAGATCATTGATCTAGGCTGAGGAACCTCTAGTGGTATGCGTGGGGTGGTGGGCAGGGCCCTACTACTGAGGAGGCCATGCACACACCCTGGTATTCACCAGCCTTTAGGTTCCTTACCGTCAGCTCTAGCTCTTGCATCCCTCTGGGTATGGCTGCTGGCTGGGCTCCCTGGGAGAGCAGGCCCTGGATCCATCAGCTGGGCCAGGGGGCCTTGCCCAGAAGCTCTGAGGCCAGCAGGTGGCATCTCACTGGGCTGGGGGCCCTGACAGACCTGGGTGGACCAGGGCTCTGGGCCAACTAGGTCCAGGCCTGGCCCCAAGAGCATGGGTGGTAGGCTATGGCTACAGTGACTGCCCTCATCTAGTGGGCCCACCCTGTCTTGCTGGGCTTCCTGGATGGGTGAGAACTCCTGGGAGGAGTCCCCAGCGCTCACTCGCAGTGGAGGGGAGCCAGAGCCTGCAGCTTTCTTCCGGCCCTTGGCGAGTTCAGCAAAGGAGGTGACCCGCCGAGGTGGGGAACTAGGCCCAGTCAGGGCTGCAGGGCCCTCACTCAGGCGTACTGGGCAACTCAACATGCGTTCCAGTGAGCCCAGGCGGATAGGAGGGCTGCGCTCTAGGCCGCGGTCGTAGCTTCGAGAGCGCTGACGTCCAGTGCTGAGGTTGGGGGGTGAAGTATTGGTGTACACCTGCCCCTCGATCACAGTGGGGCCCACGGGAGCTGGTGCTTCCGCTTCGGAGCCCACTGCTTCTTGTTCCTCTGGCTGGACTTCTGGCTTCTGGAACAGGAAATACTCAGAGGGCTGGCTAGGGCCAGGGCCCGGTGCAGGACTTATCTTGGTGTGTTCCTCTGAGCAGCTGGTGATGGAAGAGCCAGCTGGGCTTGGGGATGATTGGGAGGACAGGTCACAGGTGACAAGTTTATAGTAATTCTGTGTGGCCACAACAAGACGGGCCTGGCTCTGGAAGCAGGCTGTGAGGTCAGCCACGGCTGGGCAGGGCTCACAGTGCGAGCGGTAGGAGTTGCAGTTGGCATCAAGCTCAGGAGATGAGGCATGAGGACAACCGTAGCCACCTTCCCTCCCTCCACTGTCAGGGTGGTGCGACTCACAAGACATCTTAGACTCAGCTGGGGAGGGCTGCAGGTCCAGGTAGAAGGCGCTGGGGTCTGAGTGGCTGCAGAAGGAAGAGTCGCTGCAAGATTGCTGGGCAGAGTTGAGATTGGCATGGGAGTTGCCGTGCATCTTGTTGTAGAGGGTGCTGAAGGTGACCAGCACGCCGTCTGAGCTGTTGCAGGAGGAGTCGCTCACATAGCCCATGGACTGGTCAGCCGCCTCGGACTGACTGGATGTGCTACTGTAGCGGCAGTGCTGGGGTCCTGAGCCTGAGCATCTGGGGTTCCTTGGGGATTCATCTGAACTGAGCTTCCATTCCTGGTCGAAGGAAAAGCCAGACGTATCACTGGCTCCACCTCCACTGCCACACCCACCAGGGCCCCCATACTCATCCAGCTCCATGGTCTCTGCTTCCGGCTCTGGCCGGCAGCTGTGGCTAGTGCTGCACTGCTGGGCATCCAAGGCAGTCACTGGCTCCTGTTCCTGCCCGTCCACCACTCCAGCCCGACTACGCGTTGCCTCCCATGGCCTGCCCACTCTGGGGCCAGGTGGTGGCAGCTGGAAAGAGGAGGGATGGAAGGGGGGCTGGCCAGCCCCGTGCAGGTGGAAGGACTGCTGGGTGGCACTATCACCAATGCTGTCATCATACAGGTCACCAAGTCCTGGCTCAGCAATACCCTCTTGCAGCAAAAAGGGATTGTGTCGTTTAGGGGCCCCGGGGCCTCTTCCATCCCGACCCCTGTTCCTGGTGCTGTCTGCAGATCGCGCAGATCCCCCGGGAGCAGAATGCAGACTGTTGTATAGCAGGGAGTCGGCTTGTCCCAGGTCTTGATCAGGCTGGGTGATGCCCAGCTCAGGTGGGCAGAAGGGATTGGGTCTTGCGCTCCCATTACCTGCACTTGCCCCTCCACAGCACTGCCTGTCTGGGACTTGACAGTGTACCAGGGGGATGTGGTGGACGATGAGGGTCTCTCCAGTCAGCTTTGGGGGACTATCCATTCTGGAAAGTTCGAACAAGGGCATCAACAGCACCAGACACTGCCCCCGGAGCCCAGTGGGGCAGAACACATTTCATCAGGAGAGCTTGGTACCTGGAGAGAGAGGGAAAGAAAGGGAACCTAATGTCACCTTCCCGAAGTCAGGGACATGCCCTTACCCATATCATTTTCAGATGGAGAAGAGCCCAAGAGGAAAAAAGATTCAGAGTCAAGATGGAGCTGGATAATACAGCCCGTCAGGGCACATTTTCTGCATTGCACAGGTCCAGCTCATGAGTTCCCCTTCATTTTAAGTTCGTCATGCATCCACTTGCAACAAAATGCCACATCTGAAGGTCTGGGGAATCTCAGGGACAGCATTTTCTCCTTCTCTTTCTTAGCAGTAAATAACGACTAGTCCTGAGTACAAAAAATGTATGAATAATGACATAACTAAGAAAAAACCGTCTAAGATGCCTGAAAGGGTACTAGGCACTGAGGAGATACAGAGATGTCTTAGACACAGCTACAGCACGTTTACAGATCAGGGGGGAAATCACAAATAATGTATCATGTATGCATAGCAATAAGCTATAATTTTGCAAGAAAGATAAATTTTAATGTATTATATCACTTGACGCCTATGTCATCTTGGACACCTTTTCTCCTCTTCTGAGCCCCAGAATACCTGTCCCTCTCTGATGGCTGTGGGCTAAGGATCCTCACTCTCTCCACTACTGTATTGGACCTTCTTCTTCTTTTTTTTTTTTTTTTTTTTTTGTGGTACGCGGGCCTCTCACTGTTGTGGCCTCTCCCGTTGCGGAGCACAGGCTCCGGATGCGCAGGCTCAGCGGCCATGGCTCACGGGCCTATCCGCTCCGCGGCATGTGGGATCTTCCCGGACCGGGGCAAGAACCCATGTCCCCTGCATTGGCAGGCGGATTCTTAACCACTGCGCCACCAGGGAAGCCCTGGAGCTTCTTGATAGAGACCGAGTTAGGCATCAGACTACTAGTATGGCTGATGCCAGCCTCTTCCTTCTCAAGGTGGGTAGAGGTCTGTTTTTATCTTTTTTGTATCATTCTAGCACAACTTCAGATAAGGCTTGGCAAACATGGGGCATAATATATCCTTTTTTAAAAAAAATTAATTTATTTATTTATTTTTGGCTGCATTGGGTCTTCGCTGCTGCGCACGAGCTTTCTCTAGTTGCGGCGAGCAGGGGCTACTCTTTGTTGCAGTAAGCGGGTTTCTCAATATGGTGGCTTCTCTTATTGTGGAGCACGGGCTCTAGGCACACGGGCTTCAGTAGTTGTGGCACGTAGGCTCAGTAGTTGTGGCTCGCAGGTTCTAGAGCGCAGGGTCAGTAGTTGTGGCACATGGGCTTAGTTGCTCCGCAGCATGTGGGATCTTCCCGGACCAGGGCTTGAACCCACGTCCCCTGCATTGGCAGGAGGATTCTTCACCACTGCGCCACCAGGGAAGTCCCCAGGCAAAAAATATTCTTAATATTTATCTAGCTCAGGGTACAGATCTGAAGTGCCCAGATTCTGCCCAGTTTTAGCCAAAACTTTAACTATGAGCGTCCCCCAAAAAGTCTTCTCTTCCCAGTTTTACTTCTGATAGGTTAAGTTCAAGTTCTCTACACAGAGCCCATTCTAAGCTTCTCTGGTCTCTTGGCTGGAGTGGCCTCTCCCGTTGCGGGGCACAGGCTCCGGACGCGCAGGCCCAGCGGCCATGGCTCACGGGCCCAGCCGCTCCGCGGCATGTGGGATCCTCCCAGACCGGGGCGCGAACCCGGTTCCCCTGCATCGGCAGGCGGACGCGCAACCACTGCGCCACCAGGGAAGCCCTACACCACCGATTTTTAAAAGTGTAACTCATTTAGATCACAGGATCAGAGCTCTTCATGTGGAGTACAGTAAAGAGCCAGGCAAGTCACACATGCTCAAGGACATGAACAGGCAACATACAAAAGAAAAAATTCAAATGGCTAATAAATACACGTGCAAGGGACACTATTAAATATATTTTTTTGTGATAAGTTAAATTACATTAAAATTAAAAAGCAAGTATTTACCTTCTTTCTTCCTCCTTTCCTTTCTGAGAGGAAGGCTCCTCTGTTGGACTTGCCAAGCCTTTGTGTGTTGATTGAGGTAAGGAGTAGATATGCAGAAAGGCAGAAATCAGAGGCTAAACTGAGCCACAAGGCTAAGAGTTACAGAAGAAAACAAGGGAGTGAATGCATTATCTTAGATTAAGATTAAGATTGGATGCTTCCTTAGATAAGATACCAAAAACACAAGTGATAATAGAGAAAATAGATAAGGTAGATTTCATAAAAATCAAAAACCTTTGTGCCTCAAGGGAGACCATCAAGAAAGTGAAAAGACAACTCACAGAATGAGAGAAAATATTTGCCAATTGTGTATCTGATAAGAGACTTCTGACTAGAATATATAAGGAACTCTTACAACTCAACAGTAAAAAGTACATAACCCAATTAAAAACTGAACTTGAATAGCCATTTCTCCAAAGAAGACATACAAATGATTAATAAGCACATGAAAAGATGTTCAACATTATTAGTCATTAGAGAAATAAAAACCACAATGAGATACCACTTCATTCCCACTAAGATAAAAGGCAATAACAAATGCTGGTGAGGATGTGGAGAAACTGCAACCCTCAAACAGTGCTGGAGCCACGAGCCACAAAGTGCAGTCACTTTGGAAAAAGTCTGGCAGTTCCTCAAAATGTTAAACATAGAGTTACCATATGACTTAGAAATTCTACTCCTAGGTGTATACCCAAGAGAAATGAAGACATATGTTCACACAAAAGCTTGTATACAAATATTCACAGCAGCATTATTCACAGTAGCCAGAAAAGTGGGAACAATCCAAATGTTCATCAACTGATGAACAAATAAACTTCATATGGTATACATAATGGAATATTATTTAGTGATAAAAGGAATGAAGTACTGACACATGCTACATACAGCATGACAGAATCTCGAAAAGGTAAGTGAAAGAAGCCAGTCATAAAAGGCTTCTTTGTATGATGTTATATGATTCCATTTACGTGAAATGTCCAGAATAGGCAAATACACAGAAACAAAAAGTAGAATGGTGGTTGCCAGGGACTGAGGGACTGGAAGATGGGGAGTGACTGCTAATGGGGATGGAGGTTCTTTTCGGGGGTGATGAAAATGTTCTGAAATCAGACAGCGGTGATGGTTACACAAGTCTGTGAATAAAATAAAAACTTCAGAGTTTTATGGAATGTGAATTATGTCTCAGTTTTATAAAAGGGTGGATTTTATGGTATGTGAATTATACCTTAACAAAGCTGTTAAGATATAATTTTTAAGTAGGAAAAAAGATTAAGGTTTAAGGGAAGAGGGAAGGGAACCAAGGTTTAGCAGTGGAGAGGAATGGGTATTTGCAGAGACAAGATGAGAAAAAGAAAAGAGAGGAACAGCTGCCTTAAAGTATGGGATTTTGTAGAGAAGGATAAAGATAATTTTTAGGAAGTTTTGCTATGAGGTACGTGAGATAATTTCCCCTTCACTCCTTCCCATCTCTTCTCTTCCTTTGCCAAGAAAACTTTGAACTCAAATATATATGCCACAAGGATAACAGAAAGTTGGGAACACACTAAAATTCCAACAATAATCAGTTTTAAAAGTACAGAACAGGGACCTCCCTGGTGGCGCAGTGGTTAAGAATCCGCCTGCCAACGCAGGGGACACGGGTTCGAGCCCTGGTCCGGGAAGATCCCACATGCCGCGGAGCAACTAAGCCCATGTGCCACAACTACTGAGCTTGTGCTCTAAAGCCCACGAGCCACAACTGCTGGGCCCGGGTGCCACAACTACTGAAGGCTGTGCGCCTACAGCCCATGCTCTGCAACAAGAGAAGCCACCGCAATGAGAAGCCCTGAGAAGCCCGCGCACCGCAACGAAGAGTAGCCCCTGCTCACCACAACTAGAGAAAGCCCACGAGCAGCAGTGAAGACCCAACGCAGCCAAAAAACAAAAATGAAAACGTACAGAACAGAGTATCATTAAAACAATGTTGTGTTAATTTGATTATTATTGACTTGAGAAAATATTCACAAACTATTAAGTGAAAATAGCAGATTACAAACAGAATTTACAGTATGACACCACTGTTGTAAATAAATATATCTCTGTATCTGTCTTAGTCCATTCAGGCTGCTATAACAAAATACCTCAGACTGGGTGGCTTTATAAACAGCAGAAATGTATTTCTCACAGTTCTGGAGCCTGGGAAGTCCAAGATTAGGATGAAGGTTCCAGCATGGCTGAGTTCTGGTGAAAGCCCACTTTCTGGTTCATAGCTGGCACCTTCTACCTGTGTCTTAGTGTAAGGGACAAGGGCTCTTTCTGTTTTATAAAAGCACTAATCTCATTCAGGAGGGCTCTGCTGTCATGACCTAATCACCTCCCAAAGGCCCTACCTCTTACTACCATTACCTTTGGGACTTAGAATTCACATGAATGGGGGGGAGGGGACACACAGACATTCAAACCATAGCAATATACATGGAAGAAAACTTGAAAGCATAAACAGTATCAAAATCCAAGGGTGCTCAGGTCCCTTACATAAAATGGCATAGTATTTGCATATAACCTACACACATCCTCCCGTTTACTTTAAATCATCTTCAGATTACTTGTAATACCTGATACAATGTAAATGCTATGTAAATAGTTGTCAGAGCATGGCAAATTCAAGTTTAGCTTTTTGGAACTTTCTGGAACTTTTTTTCTGAATATTTTTAATCCTTGGTTGGTTGAATCTATGCATGTACAACCCGCAGATATGGAGGGCTGACTTTACAACAAAATGTTAACAGTGATTATTGCTGTTGAGTGATTTTCGATTATTTTTAAATTTTATTCTTTTTGTTTCATCTAACTTTCTAATAAATATCTGTTATGTACATACATATTTTTAAATTATTTATTTATTTATTTATTTTTGGCTGTGTTGGGTCTTCGTTGCTGTGCATGGGCTTTCTCTAGTTGCGATGAGCGGGGCCTACTCTTCGTTGCGGTGCGTGGCTTCTCATTGCGGTGGCTTCTCTTGTTGTGGAGCACAGCCTCTAGGTGCATGGGCTCCTAAGTCGCTGTGGCTCATGGGCTCTAGAGCGCAGGCTCAGTAGTTGTAGCACACGGGCTTAGGTGCTCCGCGGCATGTGGGATATTCCCGGACCAGGGCTCAAACCCGTGTCCCCTGCATTGGCAGGTGGATTCTTAACCCCTGCGCCACCAGCGAAGCCCCTATGTACATAATGTAAACAGTTTTTTTTCTTTAAGTACTACAGATACTGTGGGTTTGGGGCTTGGGAAGGGGGCTTCCCTTTACGTACAGTACTAGGCTTCCCCAGAGTCCAGGCCACAATCTGAGGCCTGGACTAAATGGAGCATAAAGAACTTTCTTGTACACATGGAAGTAATTTTAGGAGTACCTATGGGCTACAGCCATCACTTGATCTTCATTGAATACCCCTCCACCCCCTTTTATAGCACCATTTTCAAAAGGCATTCACAAGTAATACGCACATAAGAGTTTCTGATTTTGACCCACAAAACCACTGACTGGGTCATATACGCATTCAAATGGAGAAACAGAGCAACACACAATCTGGAAAGCTGACCCTCTGAATCAGGGATAAAGCACAAATGAATGTATTGGGTGATGGAGAACCTTTGGCTGGAGGGCGCTGAAGGTTTATTATGTTATGTTTACGTATCTGTCCCCAGACTAGAGTACAGTTCCTTGAGGAACAGGGTAGGGACTGTATCTAGGGATACAGTCAACCCTGTGTCCCTAGAACCCACGCATTGTGCTTGGAACATGGTAGGCACAGTAGGTTAGTTATCGACTCCTGTTCTACCCATTTTAAAAACTGACTTGTCTTTTCATTGTTGAGTTGTAGGAGTTTTAAAATTTATTCTGGATACAAGTCCTTTATCAGATGTATGTCTTGAGAATATTTTCTCAAGTGACCTTTTCTCAAATGTGGCTTGCCCATTTGTTTTCTTAATGGTGTTTTTTAATTAATAGAAGTTTTTAATTTTATGAAGTCCCATTTATCTGTTTTTTTCTTTATGGTTAAATCTTTCTGTATGCTGTCTAAGAAAGCTTTGCCTGTCCCAAGATCATAAAGAAATTTTCCTGTTTTTTTCCCTAAATGCTGTATAGTTTTAGCTTTTATATTTAGGTTATGTTGAATCCCATTTTAAGCATAAAGCCCTTTCACTGGTTGATTCCATTTTATTTTATATTTTTGTATCTCGGAGAAAGCCTTATTCCTTCCTGATCTGCCAATAGTTTCTCCACAGACAACTCCAGTTCAGCCAACTAAGGTAAAGTTCTACAGACACCTCATTAGACTTTGTACTCATGCCTTTTGCCCCGACACTTTCACATTTTTTACAAAGCACTTCTTTATGTATGTCATCTCATTGATCCTCACAACAATGCACCAGAATAGGCAGAGCCATTTCTTTATTTAAAAAAATAAGAAAATCAACACCTAGAAAGAACAAATGACTTGCCCAAGATCTCTCAATGGATAAATGACAGAATTAAGTCAAGAGTCAGGAATCCTAATGTTTGACCTTTTTTCTTGATCAGTTACGAATGTAATGAGAGTATACTGTACACGTGACTTGATTTCAAACACCACAGAACACATTTACTGAGAGCATACCTATTAGACTTCTCCCCCAGGAGAGACACGTTCTATAACAAGACAAGTTTAATATTGTGGCCCATGAGCGCTAATAAAGGTGAAGAGAAAACAGTGAGATGGAAGAGCTCATTCCAGACGCTTTTTATACCCTGATTAAATGGAGAGACATGGGAGACGAAGATGGGAAAGGAATAGGGAACCCAGAATAGGAAGAAAAGTGGAAGAAAGTGCTCAGCTCTGCCTACCAGGTGGACAAAGAAGTGGTGGGCTTAGTCAGCATAAAGTTACGAGGTCTAGATCTCTAGAATCAGGGAAAGCTCTCCACGAGAGCCCTCTTCCTGGCCCTCATCACAAATGGGTGTCTCCTGGCCTATTATAATAGTACTATTTATTAGTGATCATTTACTGAGAACTTAGTAAGGTGTTTTACATATATCATCTCTAATCTCACTATAATCGTTTAAAATAGACATAATCACCCCCACTTTACAGATGAGAAAACTGAAGCTTAGCAAGTGTGAGAAGTTAGCCCATAATTATACAGCTGACATGGACGCAAATCCAGGTCTCCCCAATTCTTAATTCTTTCCACTACAACTGCCTCTCAGAGAAAAGATCAGGGCCACACCCTCTTCCTAAAGCCCCTACATTTACTCTGCTACCAAAAAGCAGATGCTTCCTACCTTTCCTGGATAGGCTCACACTCTAGTTTCCATTTACACAGTTTATACTTACCCTCTTTACTATTCTCTGAACCCACAGTCCCTTTCATATTACTGCCCCGTGCTCTAATAAACACTCTTCAGTCCCACCTCCTGCCCCAGTTCCCAGCTCACATCTCCCTGCCCCATTCACAGTCCTCAACACCCCTTTCCCCTGCTCTGTAGTTCACATTCCTAGGTGCTTCCTGGGAACTAACACCTCCCACAACTTCCCAATGTATTATCCAACCACATTTTGCGCAACATGGAACTACTGACTCCTATTAGCATATGTTTTTGAATCCTCCACCAAGGTGATCAATGGAGATGGGAATTTAAAGAACTCTTCCTATCTGCTCAGCAATAGGGTTAACTCTGGGCAGGAAGATGTTCTAAACTTCAGAAGAAAGGTTTCCCTTGTCTTTGGTCTTCAGCATCTTTCTGCCAGTCATAGAATCCCTTCCCTCTTTTTTTAGCCTCCTGAAGGAGGACGGGGAAGATGGTGATACTCAGCTGTTACTCTCTAGCGCGGGCCTCTCACTGTTGTGGCCTCTCCCGTTGCGGAGCACAGGCTCCGGATGCGCAGGCTCAGCGGCCATGGCTCACGGGCCTATCCGCTCCGCGGCATGTGGGATCTTCCCGGACCGGGGCAAGAACCCATGTCCCCTGCATTGGCAGGCGGATTCTTAACCACTGCGCCACCAGGGAAGCCCTGGAGCTTCTTGATAGAGACCGAGTTAGGCATCAGACTACTAGTATGGCTGATGCCAGCCTCTTCCTTCTCAAGGTGGGTAGAGGTCTGTTTTTATCTTTTTTGTATCATTCTAGCACAACTTCAGATAAGGCTTGGCAAACATGGGGCATAATATATCCTTTTTTAAAAAAAATTAATTTATTTATTTATTTTTGGCTGCATTGGGTCTTCGCTGCTGCGCACGAGCTTTCTCTAGTTGCGGCGAGCAGGGGCTACTCTTTGTTGCAGTAAGCGGGTTTCTCAATATGGTGGCTTCTCTTATTGTGGAGCACGGGCTCTAGGCACACGGGCTTCAGTAGTTGTGGCACGTAGGCTCAGTAGTTGTGGCTCGCAGGTTCTAGAGCGCAGGGTCAGTAGTTGTGGCACATGGGCTTAGTTGCTCCGCAGCATGTGGGATCTTCCCGGACCAGGGCTTGAACCCACGTCCCCTGCATTGGCAGGAGGATTCTTCACCACTGCGCCACCAGGGAAGTCCCCAGGCAAAAAATATTCTTAATATTTATCTAGCTCAGGGTACAGATCTGAAGTGCCCAGATTCTGCCCAGTTTTAGCCAAAACTTTAACTATGAGCGTCCCCCAAAAAGTCTTCTCTTCCCAGTTTTACTTCTGATAGGTTAAGTTCAAGTTCTCTACACAGAGCCCATTCTAAGCTTCTCTGGTCTCTTGGCTGGACCATGGCAGAATGGCCTCCTCAAGTTCTAGTCTCCTGTGCTACCAAGTTCAGGTCCCAAAAGACTTCACTTGCTCAGACTTCTCCTGTGGCCTCTCCCGTTGCGGGGCACAGGCTCCGGACGCGCAGGCCCAGCGGCCATGGCTCACGGGCCCAGCCGCTCCGCGGCATGTGGGATCCTCCCAGACCGGGGCGCGAACCCGGTTCCCCTGCATCGGCAGGCGGACGCGCAACCACTGCGCCACCAGGGAAGCCCTACACCACCGATTTTTAAAAGTGTAACTCATTTAGATCACAGGATCAGAGCTCTTCATGTGGAGTACAGTAAAGAGCCAGGCAAGTCACACATGCTCAAGGACATGAACAGGCAACATACAAAAGAAAAAATTCAAATGGCTAATAAATACACGTGCAAGGGACACTATTAAATATATTTTTTTGTGATAAGTTAAATTACATTAAAATTAAAAAGCAAGTATTTACCTTCTTTCTTCCTCCTTTCCTTTCTGAGAGGAAGGCTCCTCTGTTGGACTTGCCAAGCCTTTGTGTGTTGATTGAGGTAAGGAGTAGATATGCAGAAAGGCAGAAATCAGAGGCTAAACTGAGCCACAAGGCTAAGAGTTACAGAAGAAAACAAGGGAGTGAATGCATTATCTTAGATTAAGATTAAGATTGGATGCTTCCTTAGATAAGATACCAAAAACACAAGTGATAATAGAGAAAATAGATAAGGTAGATTTCATAAAAATCAAAAACCTTTGTGCCTCAAGGGAGACCATCAAGAAAGTGAAAAGACAACTCACAGAATGAGAGAAAATATTTGCCAATTGTGTATCTGATAAGAGACTTCTGACTAGAATATATAAGGAACTCTTACAACTCAACAGTAAAAAGTACATAACCCAATTAAAAACTGAACTTGAATAGCCATTTCTCCAAAGAAGACATACAAATGATTAATAAGCACATGAAAAGATGTTCAACATTATTAGTCATTAGAGAAATAAAAACCACAATGAGATACCACTTCATTCCCACTAAGATAAAAGGCAATAACAAATGCTGGTGAGGATGTGGAGAAACTGCAACCCTCAAACAGTGCTGGAGCCACGAGCCACAAAGTGCAGTCACTTTGGAAAAAGTCTGGCAGTTCCTCAAAATGTTAAACATAGAGTTACCATATGACTTAGAAATTCTACTCCTAGGTGTATACCCAAGAGAAATGAAGACATATGTTCACACAAAAGCTTGTATACAAATATTCACAGCAGCATTATTCACAGTAGCCAGAAAAGTGGGAACAATCCAAATGTTCATCAACTGATGAACAAATAAACTTCATATGGTATACATAATGGAATATTATTTAGTGATAAAAGGAATGAAGTACTGACACATGCTACATACAGCATGACAGAATCTCGAAAAGGTAAGTGAAAGAAGCCAGTCATAAAAGGCTTCTTTGTATGATGTTATATGATTCCATTTACGTGAAATGTCCAGAATAGGCAAATACACAGAAACAAAAAGTAGAATGGTGGTTGCCAGGGACTGAGGGACTGGAAGATGGGGAGTGACTGCTAATGGGGATGGAGGTTCTTTTCGGGGGTGATGAAAATGTTCTGAAATCAGACAGCGGTGATGGTTACACAAGTCTGTGAATAAAATAAAAACTTCAGAGTTTTATGGAATGTGAATTATGTCTCAGTTTTATAAAAGGGTGGATTTTATGGTATGTGAATTATACCTTAACAAAGCTGTTAAGATATAATTTTTAAGTAGGAAAAAAGATTAAGGTTTAAGGGAAGAGGGAAGGGAACCAAGGTTTAGCAGTGGAGAGGAATGGGTATTTGCAGAGACAAGATGAGAAAAAGAAAAGAGAGGAACAGCTGCCTTAAAGTATGGGATTTTGTAGAGAAGGATAAAGATAATTTTTAGGAAGTTTTGCTATGAGGTACGTGAGATAATTTCCCCTTCACTCCTTCCCATCTCTTCTCTTCCTTTGCCAAGAAAACTTTGAACTCAAATATATATGCCACAAGGATAACAGAAAGTTGGGAACACACTAAAATTCCAACAATAATCAGTTTTAAAAGTACAGAACAGGGACCTCCCTGGTGGCGCAGTGGTTAAGAATCCGCCTGCCAACGCAGGGGACACGGGTTCGAGCCCTGGTCCGGGAAGATCCCACATGCCGCGGAGCAACTAAGCCCATGTGCCACAACTACTGAGCTTGTGCTCTAAAGCCCACGAGCCACAACTGCTGGGCCCGGGTGCCACAACTACTGAAGGCTGTGCGCCTACAGCCCATGCTCTGCAACAAGAGAAGCCACCGCAATGAGAAGCCCTGAGAAGCCCGCGCACCGCAACGAAGAGTAGCCCCTGCTCACCACAACTAGAGAAAGCCCACGAGCAGCAGTGAAGACCCAACGCAGCCAAAAAACAAAAATGAAAACGTACAGAACAGAGTATCATTAAAACAATGTTGTGTTAATTTGATTATTATTGACTTGAGAAAATATTCACAAACTATTAAGTGAAAATAGCAGATTACAAACAGAATTTACAGTATGACACCACTGTTGTAAATAAATATATCTCTGTATCTGTCTTAGTCCATTCAGGCTGCTATAACAAAATACCTCAGACTGGGTGGCTTTATAAACAGCAGAAATGTATTTCTCACAGTTCTGGAGCCTGGGAAGTCCAAGATTAGGATGAAGGTTCCAGCATGGCTGAGTTCTGGTGAAAGCCCACTTTCTGGTTCATAGCTGGCACCTTCTACCTGTGTCTTAGTGTAAGGGACAAGGGCTCTTTCTGTTTTATAAAAGCACTAATCTCATTCAGGAGGGCTCTGCTGTCATGACCTAATCACCTCCCAAAGGCCCTACCTCTTACTACCATTACCTTTGGGACTTAGAATTCACATGAATGGGGGGGAGGGGACACACAGACATTCAAACCATAGCAATATACATGGAAGAAAACTTGAAAGCATAAACAGTATCAAAATCCAAGGGTGCTCAGGTCCCTTACATAAAATGGCATAGTATTTGCATATAACCTACACACATCCTCCCGTTTACTTTAAATCATCTTCAGATTACTTGTAATACCTGATACAATGTAAATGCTATGTAAATAGTTGTCAGAGCATGGCAAATTCAAGTTTAGCTTTTTGGAACTTTCTGGAACTTTTTTTCTGAATATTTTTAATCCTTGGTTGGTTGAATCTATGCATGTACAACCCGCAGATATGGAGGGCTGACTTTACAACAAAATGTTAACAGTGATTATTGCTGTTGAGTGATTTTCGATTATTTTTAAATTTTATTCTTTTTGTTTCATCTAACTTTCTAATAAATATCTGTTATGTACATACATATTTTTAAATTATTTATTTATTTATTTATTTTTGGCTGTGTTGGGTCTTCGTTGCTGTGCATGGGCTTTCTCTAGTTGCGATGAGCGGGGCCTACTCTTCGTTGCGGTGCGTGGCTTCTCATTGCGGTGGCTTCTCTTGTTGTGGAGCACAGCCTCTAGGTGCATGGGCTCCTAAGTCGCTGTGGCTCATGGGCTCTAGAGCGCAGGCTCAGTAGTTGTAGCACACGGGCTTAGGTGCTCCGCGGCATGTGGGATATTCCCGGACCAGGGCTCAAACCCGTGTCCCCTGCATTGGCAGGTGGATTCTTAACCCCTGCGCCACCAGCGAAGCCCCTATGTACATAATGTAAACAGTTTTTTTTCTTTAAGTACTACAGATACTGTGGGTTTGGGGCTTGGGAAGGGGGCTTCCCTTTACGTACAGTACTAGGCTTCCCCAGAGTCCAGGCCACAATCTGAGGCCTGGACTAAATGGAGCATAAAGAACTTTCTTGTACACATGGAAGTAATTTTAGGAGTACCTATGGGCTACAGCCATCACTTGATCTTCATTGAATACCCCTCCACCCCCTTTTATAGCACCATTTTCAAAAGGCATTCACAAGTAATACGCACATAAGAGTTTCTGATTTTGACCCACAAAACCACTGACTGGGTCATATACGCATTCAAATGGAGAAACAGAGCAACACACAATCTGGAAAGCTGACCCTCTGAATCAGGGATAAAGCACAAATGAATGTATTGGGTGATGGAGAACCTTTGGCTGGAGGGCGCTGAAGGTTTATTATGTTATGTTTACGTATCTGTCCCCAGACTAGAGTACAGTTCCTTGAGGAACAGGGTAGGGACTGTATCTAGGGATACAGTCAACCCTGTGTCCCTAGAACCCAGGATACAGTCAACCCTGTGTCCCTAGAACCCACGCATTGTGCTTGGAACATGGTAGGCACAGTAGGTTAGTTATCGACTCCTGTTCTACCCATTTTAAAAACTGACTTGTCTTTTCATTGTTGAGTTGTAGGAGTTTTAAAATTTATTCTGGATACAAGTCCTTTATCAGATGTATGTCTTGAGAATATTTTCTCAAGTGACCTTTTCTCAAATGTGGCTTGCCCATTTGTTTTCTTAATGGTGTTTTTTAATTAATAGAAGTTTTTAATTTTATGAAGTCCCATTTATCTGTTTTTTTCTTTATGGTTAAATCTTTCTGTATGCTGTCTAAGAAAGCTTTGCCTGTCCCAAGATCATAAAGAAATTTTCCTGTTTTTTTCCCTAAATGCTGTATAGTTTTAGCTTTTATATTTAGGTTATGTTGAATCCCATTTTAAGCATAAAGCCCTTTCACTGGTTGATTCCATTTTATTTTATATTTTTGTATCTCGGAGAAAGCCTTATTCCTTCCTGATCTGCCAATAGTTTCTCCACAGACAACTCCAGTTCAGCCAACTAAGGTAAAGTTCTACAGACACCTCATTAGACTTTGTACTCATGCCTTTTGCCCCGACACTTTCACATTTTTTACAAAGCACTTCTTTATGTATGTCATCTCATTGATCCTCACAACAATGCACCAGAATAGGCAGAGCCATTTCTTTATTTAAAAAAATAAGAAAATCAACACCTAGAAAGAACAAATGACTTGCCCAAGATCTCTCAATGGATAAATGACAGAATTAAGTCAAGAGTCAGGAATCCTAATGTTTGACCTTTTTTCTTGATCAGTTACGAATGTAATGAGAGTATACTGTACACGTGACTTGATTTCAAACACCACAGAACACATTTACTGAGAGCATACCTATTAGACTTCTCCCCCAGGAGAGACACGTTCTATAACAAGACAAGTTTAATATTGTGGCCCATGAGCGCTAATAAAGGTGAAGAGAAAACAGTGAGATGGAAGAGCTCATTCCAGACGCTTTTTATACCCTGATTAAATGGAGAGACATGGGAGACGAAGATGGGAAAGGAATAGGGAACCCAGAATAGGAAGAAAAGTGGAAGAAAGTGCTCAGCTCTGCCTACCAGGTGGACAAAGAAGTGGTGGGCTTAGTCAGCATAAAGTTACGAGGTCTAGATCTCTAGAATCAGGGAAAGCTCTCCACGAGAGCCCTCTTCCTGGCCCTCATCACAAATGGGTGTCTCCTGGCCTATTATAATAGTACTATTTATTAGTGATCATTTACTGAGAACTTAGTAAGGTGTTTTACATATATCATCTCTAATCTCACTATAATCGTTTAAAATAGACATAATCACCCCCACTTTACAGATGAGAAAACTGAAGCTTAGCAAGTGTGAGAAGTTAGCCCATAATTATACAGCTGACATGGACGCAAATCCAGGTCTCCCCAATTCTTAATTCTTTCCACTACAACTGCCTCTCAGAGAAAAGATCAGGGCCACACCCTCTTCCTAAAGCCCCTACATTTACTCTGCTACCAAAAAGCAGATGCTTCCTACCTTTCCTGGATAGGCTCACACTCTAGTTTCCATTTACACAGTTTATACTTACCCTCTTTACTATTCTCTGAACCCACAGTCCCTTTCATATTACTGCCCCGTGCTCTAATAAACACTCTTCAGTCCCACCTCCTGCCCCAGTTCCCAGCTCACATCTCCCTGCCCCATTCACAGTCCTCAACACCCCTTTCCCCTGCTCTGTAGTTCACATTCCTAGGTGCTTCCTGGGAACTAACACCTCCCACAACTTCCCAATGTATTATCCAACCACATTTTGCGCAACATGGAACTACTGACTCCTATTAGCATATGTTTTTGAATCCTCCACCAAGGTGATCAATGGAGATGGGAATTTAAAGAACTCTTCCTATCTGCTCAGCAATAGGGTTAACTCTGGGCAGGAAGATGTTCTAAACTTCAGAAGAAAGGTTTCCCTTGTCTTTGGTCTTCAGCATCTTTCTGCCAGTCATAGAATCCCTTCCCTCTTTTTTTAGCCTCCTGAAGGAGGACGGGGAAGATGGTGATACTCAGCTGTTACTCTCTAGCGATCTGACCTTGACCTGAGGTCTGATGGGGAGCCTCAGTAGGACTGATAACCCTTTTCCTGTCTGGATTCTCTCTTGGACAGGATTGAAGGGAAGAGAGCAGGAGGGTGGATTTGGGAGTATCAACTTATGCTCAGGTCTCTTCCTGTTAGGAATCTAAGCCTGTATAAGAAGACCAATTGTAATAGGTCAGGTGCCCTAGGCACTACTTATCGCCACCAACAATGTGGAGCCTCTTGGTCAACATTCTTTCTTATTCCATCCTTATCTGTAGCCTCTTGGCTCCCACAGCTCCAGAAGATATGGTATGTGTGTCTATGTGCATGTACATATGTGCATGGAGGTAAAGGATGGACTCAATGCTTCCCAGTATCTCCTGTGTGGATCCCTGCATGTCTCCGTCATAAACTTACAGTAGCTGTAGGGGTACCTCCTCCCTATTAAGCCTTTGTTTCTAGATCTGACCCCCTCTACGCTGACCCACACTATAACAGCCTCATTAGAGATGCTCAGAAAGGAAGAAGGGGATTTCCTGCTTCTTGACAAAATAGCATTAGCCCAAGCCTGTTTTTCCCCATCTCTGCACCACAGCCCAGATGTATGCATGGATGAGCTTGTCTAATGTTTGCGCTCATGTTTGCTCTCACTCTCTCCCTCCCTCTTTCGGGTAGACAAAGCCAACCCTCGAAGCCAGGGCCCAAATGTGCTGACCAGTTATTCTAGCGTCTCTGCCCTGCCCCTCCCCCCAGCCCCGCTGAGCCATACCTCTGTAAGGAGCCTTAGCTGTATCTGGAGGCTTCTGTTCCTTTTGCACTCCGACCAAGCTCTATCTTGACAGTTCGAGCTGAGGCACTGTTCCACAGGACCACACAGGGGGAACTGGGCTGATTTCCTAAGATCTGATTTCTGCTAATACAATGGCATCGTTGCTAATGCAGGGAGGCTGCGCAATCCCAGCCCCAGTATCCTTGCCGCTGCCGCTGCCTCTGGTGCTGCGGTGACGTTGCTGCTAAGGGAAGGGGGAAGGGAAAGGAATAGGCATGCCCACAGTACAGCCGCTCAGCCTTCCTCCCTGCCAGTCCCTGTGGGCCCTTTAGCCTGGGGAAGGGGGAAGGTAGAGAAAGGAGTCAGCCACAGAGGGCAGTCAGTGCTGGAAGATGAGAACTCTCAAAGCGGCAAAGAAAAATAGCGAGAGAGCTGGGCCTCGCTCCTCTCTCATCCCTAGGAGTCTCAGGGAAAAGGTCTGGGAGGAGGCTTAGAGCTTCCTTCCTTCCTTAGGCCCCTCCTTTTAGATCTCAGCCAGAAACCTCTCCCTCCTCTTTTCACCCACTCTGAATGACTCCTTGTTTTCCAGCTTTTTCCCTTCACTAGGATTCCAGACTAGCCTCAGGGTGGAGCAGCCAGCCTGGGAGGGGGTTCCTGAAGCCCTGCAGGGAGGCTGTGGGGACCAGTCATCATTCCACCAGCAGTAACACCAAGTTCCTAGACTTGGCAATAGGCTTTCTAGGGCGTGCCTCTTCAGAGAAACGGGGTCTGTCTCAGAAAAAAAGAGAGACTGGGCCATAGCGGCTTCTATATACAGGGTGGTAGTGAGCCTTAGGATCAAGTTGGCTACAGGTCCCCTTCCTACCACAGGGTCCACTTCAGTTCCCTGGATCTTCAGAGGGTCTGCTAGTAGGGCTGTAGCAGAACCTTCCGCCCTCTTACCTACATCAGTGTCTGGTCAGTACTGAGTGGGGTCCAGCTGGGCCTGTGGGAAGGCAGAGTCCCTTTAGCCAGGCCAGGGGGCAGGAAGCCTATTTTCCTTGGGAAAGGAAGGCTAAGGAAAAGGAGTGGTCTTCCCCAGGCCAGAGAAAATTCTCAGTTCCGTCTGAAGACCTACAGAACCCTCCACCCCTTCCCTGCTCCACCCTCGTCAGGTTCTGGGCCAGTTCTGTGGGAATCAGTAGACAGTGGAGAAGCCAGAGCCAGAGGCAGCTGTACAGTAAGTAGCAGCATGTCTCTGTCCAGTTCATGCCACTGCCTCCTGCTGCCATCCTTGAACACAGAGATGGTGTCAAGATGGGCTTGGCCCTCAAGCACTAGCCCTGCATAGAGCTCCTTCCAGTACTGACTACCATCTGTTCTTCACAGGCAAGCCCCTGGATTTCAGGTCCCTAAAAAGAAGCCTTAGGTCTACTGGCCAGGATCACATCAGCTACCACTCAGGACCCAGAAGATACATCGTTTCTTTCCCCTTATTGTTGCTTCTATTCCCTATGAGACTCAAATGCTCAGTGACAACATCCTAAGATGAACTGAGGTGCAGAAGAACAGAAGTTGCTGAAGACCCAAAAACCTATTTCCAACCTTGAAATAAATGTTTGAGGGGCGATGGCTTCTTGATCCTACAAAGCAGGAAACAATGAGGAAGGGAAGGAGAGAGGAAGGCAGCTGTTCATAAAACTAGCCATGAACGATCCCCTCAAGGACAGTGAAAGGTGTCACTGTACTTCCCTCTCCCCTAGCTGGGCTGTAGGCTGGGGCAAAGTCAATCTCCATGACCAGTGCTTAGAATTCCAGTAAGAGCTCTGGGCCCAGGGTCTTTGTCCCTGAAATTTCTGTGAGACTAAGCCATGTACTAGAGAGCTACTACTTAGGAAACGTTTCTAGCTGCCTACAGAAGGTGGCAGCTATCACACTTTCAGTGCTTAACTTACTTCACTATATCACAGACCACTTCATCACCTACTTTCCACCAACTATGGCCAAAGATCTATAGGGCTTTGATGAGAAGATCAAATTTTTTTCTGGTTAGAAACAAAATATAAAAACCACCACCGGGCTTCCCTGGTTGCGCAGTGGTTGAGAGCCCGCCTGCCGATGCAGGGAACACGGGTTCGTGCCCCGGTCCGGGAGGATCCCACATGCTGTGGAGCAGCTGGGCCCGTGAGCCATGGCCGCTGAGCCTGCGCGTCTGGAGCCTGTGCTCCGCAGTGGGAGAGGCCACAACGGTGACAGGCCCGCGTACCGCAAACAAACAAACAAACAAAAAACCATCACATTATAAACCACAATTGCCTCCTAACTAGTCTTCTCACCTGCAATTTACCTTCTATCTAGTACTGCCAGATTCATCTTCCTGAAGCCCCATCTTTATTCAACATGTCACTCCTGCCCCTTTTAATGGTTTCCCATTACCCAGAGAATCAAGTTCAAACTCATTTTGGCTTTCAGGGTCCTCCCTCTTGGCTGTCTACTCCGTCTCTACCCAACCTTACTTCCCATCCCTGGTCATGTAGTCCTTCAAACCTGTTTCATAAGCTCTTTCCACTCTTTGTTCAGATTCTCCTGCCTGTTACACTTGGCTAAACCTATGAGGAATTATCCAAAACCTACAAGGCCCAGATCAACTCCTCCATCAAGTCTTCACTGATCACCTTGGAGCCAGAAATGATCTCTGTCTTCTGAACTGTGGCTGCAGGTTGTTGATTTTACAGACAAGAAAAAAATCCCACAAAAGCCAGGGGATCAATACGGGATTGCCAATTTCTTATATCGCCAAGTAAGATCATTAAACAACAACAACAAAAAACACCCTACATCAACTATCACCATCATTTCATTAAAAAAGCACACTGTCATTATTTTTCTTATTTCATTGTATACTGACGGAAGCTTCATCAGAAACTAACATCAGTTCATGAGAGGTTTTTTTTTTTTTAATTAATTAATTAATTAATTTTTGGCGGTGTTGGATCTTCGTTTCTGTGGGAGGGCTTTCTCTAGTTGTGGCGAGCGGGGGGCACTCTTCATCACGGTGCGCGGGCCTCTTACGGAGCACAAGCTCCAGATGCGCAGGCTCAGTAGTTGTGGCTCACGGGCCTGGTTGCTGCGCGGCATGTGAGCTCTTCCCAGACCAGGGCTTGAAACCGTGTCCCCTGCACTGGCAGGCAGATTCTCAGCCAATGCGCCACCAGGGAAGCCCCATGAGAGGTTTTGATTAAGTAAATCATTTGTCACTTGACATGGTTATGTTCTTTTGTGCATATCTGCCTTAATGGCTCTTCTAGACTGCAAAGTCCAAGTTATAGTCATCTCTGTATCCCCAATCCTGCAATTTACCTTCTATCTAGTACTGCCAGATTCATCTTCCTGAAGCCCCATCTTTATTCAACATGTCACTCCTGCCCCTTTTAATGGTTTCCCATTACCCAGAGAATCAAGTTCAAACTCATTTTGGCTTTCAGGGTCCTCCCTCTTGGCTGTCTACTCCGTCTCTACCCAACCTTACTTCCCATCCCTGGTCATGTAGTCCTTCAAACCTGTTTCATAAGCTCTTTCCACTCTTTGTTCAGATTCTCCTGCCTGTTACACTTGGCTAAACCTATGAGGAATTATCCAAAACCTACAAGGCCCAGATCAACTCCTCCATCAAGTCTTCACTGATCACCTTGGAGCCAGAAATGATCTCTGTCTTCTGAACTGTGGCTGCAGGTTGTTGATTTTACAGACAAGAAAAAAATCCCACAAAAGCCAGGGGATCAATACGGGATTGCCAATTTCTTATATCGCCAAGTAAGATCATTAAACAACAACAACAAAAAACACCCTACATCAACTATCACCATCATTTCATTAAAAAAGCACACTGTCATTATTTTTCTTATTTCATTGTATACTGACGGAAGCTTCATCAGAAACTAACATCAGTTCATGAGAGGTTTTTTTTTTTTTAATTAATTAATTAATTAATTTTTGGCGGTGTTGGATCTTCGTTTCTGTGGGAGGGCTTTCTCTAGTTGTGGCGAGCGGGGGGCACTCTTCATCACGGTGCGCGGGCCTCTTACTGTCGCGGCCTCTCTTGTTGCGGAGCACAAGCTCCAGATGCGCAGGCTCAGTAGTTGTGGCTCACGGGCCTGGTTGCTGCGCGGCATGTGAGCTCTTCCCAGACCAGGGCTTGAAACCGTGTCCCCTGCACTGGCAGGCAGATTCTCAGCCAATGCGCCACCAGGGAAGCCCCATGAGAGGTTTTGATTAAGTAAATCATTTGTCACTTGACATGGTTATGTTCTTTTGTGCATATCTGCCTTAATGGCTCTTCTAGACTGCAAAGTCCAAGTTATAGTCATCTCTGTATCCCCAATACCCAGAGCTTAAGACAGTATCATTTTTATTTTGTGTTTCCTATAATACTAGCACAGTGATTGGCTTATAGAAGGTGGTTAGTCAAAGTCTTGTTGAATAAGAGTAATACAAAAAGAGTGAGAGAGTAAATAAAAGTGGTGGGCAGATCTGACTCAAAAGGCTGACAGAGAAGCCCCCTGCTGTTCATGAGAAAAAAAAAAGGTCTATTAAAAGAAAGCGTAGCAAAAAAAGGAATAATCCTTCATAACCTTGAGTTAGGTAATGCATTCTTAGACATGATACCACAAGTACAAGTGACAAAAGAAAAAAATAGGTAAGTTGGGGCTTCCCTGGTGGCGCAGTGGTTAAGAATCCGCCTGCCAACGCAGGGGACACGGGTTCAATCCTTGGTCCGGGAAGATCCCACATGCCGCGGAGCAACTAAGCCCGTGTGCCGCGACTACTGAGCCTGTGCTCTAGAGCCCACGAGCCACAACTACTGAGCCCACGTGCCACAACTACTGAAGCCTATGCACCTAGAGCCTGTGCTCCGCAGCAAGAGAAGCCACCACAATGAGAAGCCTGCGCACCGCAATCAAGAGTAGCCCCCACTCGCCGCAACCAGAGAAAGCCCACATGCAGCAATGAAGACACAACGCAGTCAAAAATAAAAAATAAAATAAATAAATTTATTAAAAAAAATAGGTAAGTTGGACTTCATAAAACTTTAAAACTTTTGTGCTTTAAAGAACACAATCAAGATAGTGAAAAGACAACCCACAGAATGGCAGAAAACATTTGCAAATCATATATCTGATAAGGGACTTCTATCCAGAATACATAAAGGACTTTTACAACTCAGCAATAAAAAAGACACATAACCCAATTTAAAAATGGGCAAAGGATCTGAATAGACATTTCTCTAAAGGAGACATACAAATGGCCAATAAGCACATGAAAAGATGCTCAACATCATTAGTTATTAGGGAAGTGCAAATCAAAACTTAAATGAAATACTACCCCCTACTAGAATGGCTAAATAAAAAAGAGAGACAATAACAAGTGTTGTTGACAATGTGGAGAAATTAGAACCCTCATATATTGCTGGGAGGATTGTAAGATGGTTCAGTCACTTCAGAAAATAGTCTGGTAGTTCCTCAAAATGTAAAACACAGAATTACCATATGACCCAGAAATTCTACTCCTAGATATCTACCCCAAAGAAATGAAAACATATCTTCACACAAAAGCTTGCATATGAATGTTCATAGCAGCATTATTTATAATAGCCAAAAAGTGGGAATAACTCAATATCCATTAACAGACGAATGGATAAAATGTGGTATATTCATAAAACGGAATATTATTCAATAATAAAAAGAAACACGCTACAATATGGATGAACCTTGAAAACATTATGCTAAGTGAAAGATGCTGAACACAAAAGACCACATATTGTTTGACTGCATTTATATGAAATGCCCAGACTAGGCAAATCTATGGAGACAAAAAGTAGATTAGTGGGACTTCCCTGGTGGTGCAGTGGTTAAGAATCTGCCTGCCAATGCAAGGGACATGGGTTCGAGCCCTGGTCCGGGAAGATCCCACATGCCGCAAAGCAACTAAGTCCGTGCGCCACAACTGCTGAGGCTGCACTCTAGAACCCACGAGCCACAACTGCTGAGCCCATGTGACACAACTACTGAAGCCCACGTGCCTAGAGCCCATGCTCCGCAACAAGAGAAGCCACCGCAATGAGAAGCCCGTGCACTGAAACGAAGAGCAGCCCCAGCACGCCGCTACTAGAGAAAGCCCACGCGCAGCAACGAAGACCCAACGCAGCCAAAATAAATAAATAAATTTATTTTTTTTAAAAAAAGTAGGTTAGTGGCTGCCAGGGACTTGGGGGAAGGGAAAATGGGGAGGGATTGTTATTGGGTTTGGGATTTCTTTTAGGGATGATGCAAATGTTCTAAAATTAGATTATGGTGATGGTTGCACAACTCTGTGAATATACTAGTAACAATTGAATAGTATACTTTAAAAAAAATTTTATTGGATTATAGTTGCTTTACAATGTTGTATTAGTTTCTATTGTACAGCAAAGTGAATCAGCTATACGTATACATATATCCCCTCTTTTTTGAATAGTATACTTTAAATGGTGAAACAGATGTCAGTTATATCTCAATAAAGCTGTTAAAAAAAAAAAGCTGCAGCATTGAATGGTGTTGCTCAGCTCCACAGAGGCAGGAGTCTTTAAAGGCTCTGTGACTGGGTGGGCGTGGGGTGGCAGAAACTCAGGTGTACTAGAAAGCAGAGGGTATCACTGCCATGTCAACCTAAGGACCTTAGACAATTCCCCCTTCCTTCTGTTTTTTTCAATACCAAAATTCTTAGAACAATGAACTATGTTAATTCTACTTTCTCCTTAACTATTTCTTAAACATCGGAAGTCGGCATGTGGGATCTTCCTGGACCGGGGCACGAACCCGTCTCCCCTGCATCGGCAGGCGGACTATCAACCACTGCGCCACCAGGGAAGCCGAGTCCTAATTTTTAAACCCATAATATTTAAATTGCCTGGGCTTCCCTGGTGGCGCAGTGGTTGAGAATCTGCCTGCCGATGCAGGGGACACGGGTTCGAGCCCCGGTCTGGGAGGATCCCACATGCCGCGGAGCAACTGGGCCCGTGAGCCACAACTACTGAGCCTGCGCGTCTGGAGCCTGTGCTCCGCAACAAGAGAGGCCGCGACAGTGAGAGGCCCGCGCACCGCGATGAAGAGTGGCCCCCGCTTGCCACAACTAGAGAAAGCCCTTGCACAGAAACGAAGATCCAACACAGCAAAAATAAATTAATTAATAAACTCCTACCCCCAACATCTTCTTAAAAAAAAAAAAAAGGAAAAGAAAAAAAAGAAAAAAAGGATGTAGCTCAAATTCTACCATTTCTGGAAGCTTTTCTTTATCATGAAAGTCTTTTCTTCTGAACTTTTTCAATACCAATTATCCGTACAACTCATTTGGTACCAAGTGTTGGCCATTTTATTTTGTTATTTATCTCTTGATGACAGCAGACTTTTGGAAGGTGGGACTGTCTTATATCTTGATAAGTAATTCTGAGCCCAGAGCCTTGGCACTTAGTGGGTCACCACCAATGTGTGGTGAAGCTACTGAATGGCAAGCCCAGTGGGCTAGCTGGACTCAAGTCCGCTTTCAGAAGGTTAGCTTAGTCTGAGAATAGCATATTTGATAAGAGGTGAGGAAGGAAGGAAGGAAGGAAGATGAAAACCAAAAAGCTGAGCTTTAGTAAATAAATCTTCAAGGTCAAGATCTTAAACTCTTAACTCCTCATTTCTCTCTATTTCGTACTGAGAATGGAAAGATGACTGAACAGCCATGTCTTCAATCAGTACTTCCCCACCATTTATTCCCACAGTCATGATCCTAGAGCAAAGGTTGCAAAGTGACAGCCTGATGGTCACATCTTGTGTGTCGACAGATTTTACGTGGTTTGCACAGTAAAAATGCCACCATAAAATTTTTTTTTTTAATTTCCAGTTTGTGTTGCTTGAAAAATCAGAAGAACTGACCATACCAGTCCCTCATTCCTAGATGGTAACAATCAGCTGGAGATGTGGCTGCCCTTATTTATAAGATACGCATGTGCCCTTCAGTTTGACATGTTCCCACCATTCCCTTTAGTCTTTTGTACTAGTCAGCTTCATTGCTTCACTTTACTCATTTGCTCTCTTTGCCTGGATCCTATAAAGCATTTGAGTTTACAACCCCTCCCCAGAGTAACAGCTATGCTTTTCCTTTATATCCTCAACCCCCGATTTACCTCACATTACCACAATGATGTTCAATGCAGTATTATTTGCAACAGCAAAAAACTGAAAACATTCTAAATATCTAATAGAAAAATGCCTAATTAAATGGTGGTCTAGCCATGCAATGCAATATAATGAAACCATAGGAATTACGTTTATAATGAATGTTTACTGGTATAGAAAAAGGCTTAAAAGTTAATAAAAAAAAGTAGGATATCAAATTGTACAGAGAGACTTCTGCTTCCTGCATTTCAGTGAACAAGATATTAAGGGAGTCCCTTCTACTACAAAAAACTATATCCTGTATAACATATACTTTTTAAAGCATTTCAGGGCTTACAGTAAATAGGAAAAATCTCCAAGGCTACTTGCCCCACCCGGCAAAAGGGGAAAAAAAAAAATCATGAGCTGTGGAATAAGCAAGGGGTAAAACAACAGTTTCTTGAGGGCTAATTCCTGAAGCATTCCTATTATGGTCAGAATGACAAGCCCTGGACCACTAGTAAGATGAGGGAGCCAAACCCAAGACCCCCATAGTAGGCTGAGACCCTTGAAGCAAGATCAAGTGATCCAGGGTTGGTGGTTCCTCCCAACTTTTGGAGGAAAATATCTCCAACTTAAGTTGACAGCATTCTCAAAATTAAAGAGTAAGCAAAAATTAGTTTGTATCAAAGATCACAAATATACATGGAAACAAGATACCATGAATGAATAACAGAAAACAACAAATAATAGATTTAAACTGCAAGAATTTCAAATATTAAGAATGCCAGATACAGAACACGAATCAGCTATGTGTGAAATGTTTTAAATAAAGGATAAAATCTCAAAGATAAGCAACTAGCAAGAGATTTATTAGAGAGATCCAGGGTGGTGAAAATATATCTGAATATAACCACTGGCTACTGAGCATTCTTAGGCCTGGATCAGGCTATTCTGTAGGGAATCACTAGGTGAAAAAAAAGGATGTGGAAGCTAAGGGGAGATATTATACCTCATGCTACGGATCTGAACAGTGTCTACTCAAAACAGTGTGTGAAAGTGCTCTAAAAATTATAAATGTTTTATAGAAGTGTAATGCATTGTTATTACTCTTTAAAAATGCCAGCATCCATTGAAGATTTTTACCTGAATTAGTTATTTACTGTGATGGTTGAAAAATGATGATTTTTCTCTCTATTATTCGTCCTACATTTATTAGCTGGCATTCCAATATGAGAAAGATTTCCCTTTTCCTTCCTATTTATTTTTTTGGTATTGGTATAGATTCTCAGCTTTTTTTTTTTTAAATTCAATGGCTCATAATCTATTGCTGGTATTATTGATTTTCTTGGTCATTATCTCAGATTTGGCACTACTTGGCATTTTTCTTTTTCATTGTGAAAGATCTTCATTATTGTGTACAAATTTTTAAAAATTATTTATTTTGGAATAATTTTTAGAAAAGTTGCAAAGATAGTTAAGAGTGTTCCCGTATGTCCTTCAACCAGTACCCCTAATGTTACCATCTTACATAATCATGGTGCATTTGTTAAAACAAGGAAATCATCATTGAATATATTACTATTACCTAAACTTGCAGACTATATGGATTTCGCCAGTTTTCCCACTAATGTCCTTTTTCTATTATTTGGCTCTTTAAAAACTAAACATATATATCACTTTTATAAAACATAAATTGATTAAAAACAAAATAAAGCCACCCACCCCCCCTTCAAAAGATATGTAGATGTATACTGGAGGCTACAGACAAACAGCTTGGACGGTGTTTTAAGGCAGCTTAGCGAAGAAAAAGATTTGTACTTCCCATAATCAAGACATTGAGTAGTTTTGGAAACTATCAGGCAGGCAATTTTTAGCGAAAGCAAGCAATACTGAAAAATAGATAAGGCTATGTTATCTTAGTACATTTCTGTCTCTAGTGTTTCCCAATAACCACGCTGCTTACCTTTTACCTCAGGACATACTTCTTTGGAAGTACTTTTGCTTGTGTTGACATAGTCAGGTATCCTCTACACCAGGAATAACCTATGTTAAGTAACTCCTTTTGACCATGTTTTTACCTCAGACTGCATGACTGATTGCAGAAGGAAAGGTCAGAAGTGCCCAAATCATAACAAATAAAAATAAACTATGATTTACTATATACTCTCTTCTCTGATGTAGAAGCATCCCAAGGCCATTAATTAATATCATCTCAGGAGTCAATCAATCAATCAATCAATCAAACAAGCAATCAAGCCACAAGTATTCACTGCATACACTTCTACTGTGTATAAAGCACTGTGCTGGATGTTTAGGGGTAAGAAAGCTCAACTTGAGAGGCTCATAATTTTGTTTAAATCATTGCCAACATGTCTCTGGGGAGGGCTAGGGCAGCAAGAAAGATGTTTTAGGATGTAAGACAAGGGTTAGAGCAGTGGTTTCAAACTTTTTAGCCCCAACACATAAAACAGAGCTATTCTGGTTGAAGCAGGGAAGGCCTAAGGCCCCATACACTCCAACTCCCTCTCTCCACTGCGGGGCCCCCAAAGGCACTTCCCGGGGACCCTAGGGCTCAGAGGAAGAAATTCTGAAAACCTCTGGGGAAAGACAAAGGCAAGACTGAACATGGTTGGTTGGGGTCGGGTAAATGGGGAGTGAAACAAATTATTAACTGAGATAAATCATCTTTCTTTTTTCATGGCTCTCAAATCAAATATGTTTGGAAAATGATGTCAATTAACTGCACTAACAGCAGACTTACTTACTTGAGTACAGAAAATAACTTTCTATGTGAATTCAGAAAAATCTGCTTGTATAATTACCCTTCATGCCTGCTAAGGTTCTATGGCTTTATAGGCCATGAGATTTGATGGAGACTCTGAATTACCTATGAAACAAATACTTCTGAAATGTGTGAGAGGTGCTGAAAGAATTTGGAGATTTAAGAATTGGTGGTAATAATGATTCCTGTGGTGTCTGGGCCGAGTTGCAAGGAGAGAATAAACAGGCTGTTAGATGCCTGAGAGCACCTGGCTATGGCATCAGGAGTCTGATTCACAAATGGAATAGCAGCCAATGCCCGGGAACGCATCTATCTTTCCTCCAGGTTTTGTGTAGCTGCTCCTAGCTGAGGAGGCCACTGTTCCGAACTGGTATTATGTTATTTTGGACTCCAAGTGAGGCCAGCCAGCATGCTAGGAGTGTGTCAGAAGAGGCCTACCCTGCTTCCTTATCAGGCCTCCCTAATGTAGAGTCTTCTTTCGAAGCACAGAGCTTGCTTTGTTTTTGGCTTCTCAAATATGTTACAGAGGGACTTCCCTGGTGGCACAGTGGTTAAGAACCCACCTGCCAATGCAGGGGACACGGGTTCGAGCCCTGGTCCGGGAAGATCCCACATGCCGCAGAGCAGCTAAGCCCGCGCGCCATGACTACTGAGCCTGCGCTCTAGAGCCCGCGAGCCACAACTACTGAGCCCACGTGCCACAACTACTGAGGCCCGTGTGCCTAGAGCCCGTGCTCCACAACAAGAAAAGTCATAGCAACGAGAAGCCCGTGCACCGCAATGAAGAGTAGTCTCCACTCGCCGCAACTAGAGAAAGCCCGCGCACAGCAGCGAAGACCCAATGCAGCAAAAAATTAAAAACAAAAAAAAATATGTTACAGAAAGGTTCAGCTAAAAGTTGACTCTCAAAAGTCAAACACGCTCTAGAAGAGGTTTGGTTCTGAAGTAGAATGGGCTCTTTCCTAGGACCACCTGGTGTGGGTTTATCGTCTTTTCCCTAAGTCTATCACCTCCCTTATGAACTGGAAATATGCAGGCACATTTAATGTAACCAAAATCACAGACAGAACATCTAGGGGAAGAACCCCAAACAAGTTCCAAGCCTTTTACCTCTCAGGCTCAGCTGAGAGGAGACTGCAGCAATAGGAATTATACCCAGGAAAAGAATAAGCTAGAAGCCACTGACCTCACTGAGCTGTAAAGGGTCGCTTTCCTTTATTCCATAAAAATAAAATCATAATAAACTCAGCTTTGTTCCAGGTTCTCCTTCTGCTCAAAAGGGATAACACCGAGATAAATATTCTCTTCTGCCAATCCAGCCAGCAAGTGTATGCCTTCCTCCATTAGATCAATCATTTGATTCCCTCCTTAATTCAACTCATAGCACCTGTTTGTGGAGGCAGAAGGCTAAATCAGATGACTTCTTAAGGTCCCTTTCAGCTCTAATTACAAACTAAGCCAAACTAAAACCTTGGGCCCAAGGGAAGGTTCTTATGAAGTGTGCTAATAAATGTCCTCCCTCTCACCCTCCTCCCTTTCAACATAAATACACAGATACACACACACACACATCCCTATACTTCCAAGTGCCTTGCTTCTAACTGCTACAATTAGAAGTCTCTAAAGATTCAGAATTTGCTGTAAATCCTACCTCTTTTGAGCATGTAGGTTAGGGATAGAGAGGAGGATTGTAGAGAATTAGGAAAGATTTAGTTCCTACCTTGACAGACTGATTTCTTCAGATGCAGGGGATGGAGGATGCAGCAGTGGATAGAGATAAAGCCTCCTAATGCTGGGTATAGGTGAGCAGCAAGGAGCAGGAAACCAAGACCAGAGACAGTGTACCAGGGGTGGGTGTTGAAAGGTCCAACGTGAGCTGCTCTACTTGGACAATAGCCCTCAAGTGTATATTCTCAAAAGCAAGTTAGCTGGGATGAAAAAGGCCCCTATGCTTCTTGACTGTTCAGCGTGGTCAACCCTTTGCTCTTCCTTTGGCTGTTCCTTTTGGCTTCTAGGCTCTAGGAAGCAAAGCCAGAGTGTTTTCTGCTTCCCCTCCCCCAAGGCAGTGGACTGAGTCCTGCAGGCTGGTAAGCTGTTATCCAATCAGACTGTCAAAGGCTGTAAATAAAAGGCCACATATGCACAGTGAAATAGGCTATGAGAAGAATCTAGATTGAATTACCACAAGCCAGTTGTGGAGACAGGGTGGGGGAGGTAGGAGAAAGGATAGAGACGCATAACTGCCCTTCAAGGAAATATTTTCATTCAAGCACACTCCTCCCTCAGGATGACTGCTAGAAGCCATCAAAGCCTTGCTCCCCAAGCAACTAGGTTCTAGTCTGACCCTATTCTCAGCAGAGGGGTCATAGTCCCAGAGACCCCTGAGTCAAGTCAGAAGCCTTTTCCCGGACGTGACTTACTTTCCAATAGACTTTAGGTGACAGCCTCTGAGTCCAGCTCACGGTGCTTGGTAAGTGCACCGGGACTGCCTCACTAGTGGTCAGTGGCAAAGGCCATTTCTTTGCACCAGATACTGTATCTGCTTTGGTTATAAGACTAAAGCAAGAGTAAACTGATATTAAACAAAAAATTTTTAAAGCAGGTGTCTGGAGTCTTGTCTGGGTCTGGAATATTCAGGAGCCGAGGTTCTGTAATGATTCAAGGTATGGATTTTGGTGTTGACAGGTTTGGATTCAAATCTGACACGCTACTTGCCAGCTGTGGACTTCGGGAAGTTATTCAACTTCACTAAACTTTAGCTTCCTCATTTGTAAAACTGTCATGATATTTTCCCTCAAAGGCTTGAGGGAGAATGAAGTAAGATATTATACGTAAGTGCCTGACACAAGGTAAGTGCTCAGTTATGGTCACTATTATTATTATATCTTTGTCAATGACCAATGGAGTCCTTACCTCTCTCCTTTCCCCATTTCCCAGAAAACCTAAAGGCTCCAGGTCCAGGGAACTGGCAGGCAAAACCTCTTTAAAAGAGCCAAAGGAACTGCAAAGAGTCATGTTCCTTTTTTCCCCCTCCCCTGAACTAGGACTGAATCAGTAATCCTGTACCCATTACACTCTGGCCTGGCAGGCTGGCCCTAGGAGCCTAAGGCTTTCCCAAACCAAAGACACTAATCCATCTCTAGTACTACCTGTTGTGGGGCATGCTCCCAGGCTGCTGGTGCTTCTCCAGGGGCCCCAGATCAGATTCCAGTAGATGGAGGAAAGAAACAGTCTGATCCCAAGCTGGCAGGATAGGTCTGTCCAGGCTGTTGTCTGCCCATCACAGCTGCCTGTGAGGCCTATAGGTTAATAATAGCAACTCTGATGCCAGTGGATTAAGACAGCACTGTAGGAGGTGTTTATTTTTACACGCTGGCGTCAGTATCAAGTTCTACTGGTTACTGCCCAAATCTAGGGCAGCTTCCTGCTACAGGAGTGGCCTCAGGCTTCTCCAGGATGCTAAGTTGGATTCTGGAGGAAACAAGCCTTGTTGAAACAGTTTAGTATCAACAGGGACAGGGAAAGGGAAAAAGGAACAAACAGAGCTGTCATATGTCCAGCTGTCTGGTCCCAAATCTTCGGAACCAGGTGGACCTCAATTGAGAGCTGTTGTTCACGGCATTTTCCTGAGTCAGGTAGGCCCTGGACAAGAGACCTAATATGTTGTTTTGGAAGGGCGGGCACACACACACACACACACACACACACACACACACACACACACAAGGGCGGGCACACACACACACACATACACACGAGGGTGGGCACACACATACACACACACACACAAGGGCGGGCGCACACACACACATACATACACACACACACACGCACGTTGGTTGCACTGAAATTACTTGGATAAAATCAAGGAAAGACTGTTACTTAACTAACCAGAAGCTCAGCCTTGTCAGTCACAAGTCCCAGGTTAGTGCTGTGAGTGCTGACCTTGTGAGAAAAAGAAAAAAGCCCACCTGGGAGGGTTTTATAGGATATTTGAAAGAAAGGATGGTTAGGCTGGTCCTTATTTTATTTGCACAGAATTTTTAGCAGGTATATCAAATCCCTTGAAAATTTATTTGGCCAGAGCTTCTTTCCTAGAAATGACACAATAGGATAGAAATACCAAGAAACCAGCTTTCATCTGGCGAGGAGTCAGTGCCCAGAAAAATCTTTCCTGAAAGCCTCTTTCTCCCCCAAGGCCTAGAGGTTGCGGTCCCAGGGACCTTACACTTTGACCACAGTATCTGGAACTCCGTGGATATCCCACTCACGTCCCTGAAAGGCAGCTCCTAACACAGATTTCATCTTGTGAAATCAGGCAGACAGGGATGCGAGGAGGCTGGCAGCTGGATAGCTGATGTAAATAGATGGGGACTGGCTTACTGAGAGGTCATGTGCACAGCAGACCGCTGTGGAATGACAAAAATGTACCACATACCAGGTAGGAATGCTGAAGTGCAAAGAAAGCAGCCAAGCAGCCAAGCACACAATAACAGTGACTCCATCATCTTCCTGCCTAAGGCTGACTCATAACCATCATCAGAGACACAAAATATCAACATCTCGAGGAGCAGGAAGGTAGGCTGGTGAACCGTTCATTCAGTACTTTTTCTCCTGTCATTCAAGGCTTATCTACCTGGTCATCATAACAACAATGCAGCCTCAGAAACAATCAGATTTGATGACCAGAGATATAGGGTTTGATCTTAGCTCCATCTGGAAGCTACTCATGCCTAGGATAGTGGCAGGATGCCCAAGGATAGGAACACTGCTTTCATTCTTGGCTTTTTCTCTGACTTGCTGGGTCATCTGGGGGCAGGGTACCTGTCCTCTCAAAGTTCTAGGTTTACCATTTGGAAAAGGGGCTAATTGTATCTACCTTCTGGTGTTATGGCAAGAAAAAAATATTCGAACAATTAGAATAATAAATAGCAAAAATGCAGCTAGAGATGATCATACTAAATGAAGTCAGAAAGAGAGACAAATATCATATGATATCACTTATATGTGGAATCTAAAATATGATACAAATGAAACTATCTATGAAACAGAAACAGAACTACGGACATAGAGAACAGACTGGTGGTTGCCAAGGGGGAGAGGATTGGGGGAGGGGTGGAGTGGGAGGTTGGGGTTAGCAGATGTGAGCTATTATATGTGGAATGGATAAACTACAAGGTTCTACTCTGTAGCACAGGGAACTATATTCAATATCCTATGATAAACCATAATGGAAAAGAATATTAAAAAATATATATCATAAATATATTAAAAATATATCATAAATATATAGAGCTGAATATATATATATAAAACGGAATCACTTTGCTATATAGCAGAAATTGACACAACATTGTATTTTTGTTTTTGTTTTATTTTTTTGCGGTACGCGGGCCTATCACTGTTGTGGCCTCTCCCGTTGCAGAGCACAGGCTCCGGACGCGCAGGCTCAGCTGCCATGGCTCACGGGCCTAGCCGCTCCACGGCATATGGGATCTTCCCGGACCAGGGCACGAACCCGTGTCCCCTGCATCAGCAGGCAGACTCTCAACCACTGTGCCACCAGGGAAGCCCCTACACAACACTGTAAATGAACTACACTTCAATAAAAAATAAGCGGCAAAAAATTTAAATGCTATAAATTCTTTGGATAAAGTATTTTAGAAATATAACAACTGTCATTCATGCATATAGGTAGAGAGCCCTGGCCTTATGTATTTTCCTTCTTCTAGGTCACAGTGGCCATGTTGGGAAGTGAACCTGGTCTGTGCTTGGAGGTACAGTTCCTTTCTTTCAGGCCTATAATCCCCACCACTGGTTTGAGGAACGGTTGAAACAGTTAGGAATCTGTTTATCTAGATACAAGGTATTAATTTCCATTAATGTGTAATAGAGAAAGTAGAAAAATGCAAGCAAAAAGAAATGCCTCTACTCACCCACTTGCTCCATCTACAAACCTAATTCTCCCTTACACCTGGGCGCAGGACACTGATCTGAGACTTGTATCCCTTTGATACAGCACTGAACAGTAGTATTTCAAACTAGATTTAGCCTAAAGCCCTGATAAAGCAGCATTAATGAAAGGATGTATTCCACTGCTCAGTTAGAACAAAGGCAACACTGTATTCTAAACCCAACACAAGGCTTCACTCTTTCTGGCCCGGCAATCGGTTAGTTTGCCAGGTCTCCAGAGCTTTTGGAGAGGAGAAATAGAAATCTATTCTTCATTGATGCTGATACCTCTTTTTCTGCAAGTGCCTATCCTAGGGTTCAAAACAGATTCTGCAACATCCTGCAGCTTCTGGTGAGCTTTCAGTAAATCCTCCTTTCAGCAAACTCTGTCTGTAAAGGGCCAGAGAGTAAATACTTGGGCTTTGTGGGCAATAAAGTTCTGCCACATATTCCAACCCCCACCCCCTGCCTTTTTTAAACAATTCTTTAAAAATGTAAAAACCATTCTCAGCTTGTGTGAATGTAAAAACCATATAAAGTTACTCTGGCATGGGCCATAATTTGCTGACCTCTGCTCTAGACCTTAAAGCCCTCTCTATTCAAAGTATATTTCTCAAAATTCTGACTCTGCTGAGCCTGCCTAGGGATCCTCTTTCCTCTTCCCACAGGGCTGATGCATATATTTCAGAGGCAGCTCCCCACTAAGAAGCCACTAAGGAATGTGAAGGAAGAATTCTGAGGTTATTTGCATTGGAGCTGATAGACTAGCTAATTCCCTTCATATAAAGTGCTTCAGAAACATCTGTGGAATTTAGCTTATTGCATTATCATTCTGGAGTGCAGACTGAGCCATAAACAGCCTTTATCCTTCTATTTTTGCTGAATAATACTATCCCATGCCTCTATCAGGCCTTTTCTTTCTTTCTTTCTTTCTTTCTTTTTTTTCCCTTTTCTCCTGCTCCCAGGTTCCAAACCCACACTTGAATTGACTTAGGTCTCAAGTCTTTCTCTCTCCCCTATCTCGCCCACTTCTATATGTGGTGTGGTTGTGGACAGCGAGCAAACTATCAACAGTTAGATGAGTTTGGACATAGTAAATATGGATGAAAGGCCTGAGGGTAAGGGTGAGCTTATTTTGAGCAAAGACTTAAGGCTGTAAATCTAGGCTCTATCACAAACAGTTAAAGGCTTTGTAAACAGTGATCAAACTACTATAGAAGCAACCTAAGAACAATGTGCAAAGGGTCAGGAATCACTGGAGTTATACCTCACCACACACCACAGGCTAGAAGGAAATGAATGACTTATAGATAAAGACTAATACTCAAAATAATAATAGCCCACTGTGCTAGATGTTTGCCTAATACTTTATTTCAGGGAAGAAGCAAAAGCTACAGGCATGTCTAAGGCAAATCATAATTCATTGAGAAAGCTATTTGTTATTTTGAAAGATTCAAGTTACATTCAAAGTTCTAAAATGCCACATATTAGCTTGAGAAAATTATGGAAATAAAAACAATTAATATAAGAATATTCTTGAAAGTTGTGACCGCCCATTTCATGAATAATTTAGTAAAATAACTGGTCACATCTAAAAAGGGGAGATTTTCTTGTATTTTTTAAAATCATAAATTAGCAAGCCCATAAGTTCACAGGTGGACATAAACCTGACGGTTACCTTTATAAGAGAGTTAAGAGTAAAAGAATTACATAAAGTACACAGGACTATAAAGCAATGAAGTGTATTATAATTGTTTATATACATTTTCTCTTTCCTCCTTGGTTGCATGTTAAGGATAGAGACTGTCTTACTCATCTCTGTAGTCATTTAACCTAGCCTAGAGCCTGGCACATGGCTTAAAATGTTCACTGAATTGAACTAAGGAGGAACTGAATCATCACCATAGTAAATTGGGAAAATTTCTTTTTCTAGAGCAGAATTTGGTTCATTACAGCTGTGGACATATTTACACACACTTAGTTCTAGTCCACCCTACTGGGGTATGGGGTGCTAAGAAGATAAAGGGGGTACAGTGGTTGGCTTCTGGAATGTGCAGGGCAAACATCCCCAGGTACAGCTCCTCTCCCTTCACCTCAACACTGAACTCCCTTTACTGCTAGTGCGAGCTGCAGCATGAGAACCAGAATAGCATGCTCCAGCCAGAATGACAGACATCCTCTCTCCCTCTTTCGTTATCTCTCCCTGCTGAACCTCACCAGTCTTCAAGTCTAGCCTGTTGGCTGCTTCCAATGGGGCTGCTGAGCATCTAGGAAAGAATGCAGGATGTGTCTCAAAAAATCCAGCACTAGCTGAGGAACAGTTTGTTTTTTCCTAAAAAAGGGCAGTCTGTAAAGTTACATAAGACTTGGCTCTCCTGGCTAGGAGCTTTTCCAATTCCAGCTGGAGAGATTCCTCAAGCCGTTTAGAGTTCAGGAAAAGGGTTTGGAATTCCCTGATTGGCTAACCTATATTGGAGCCATCTCTGGGTAGCAATGGGGAGGTTCCAGTAACTCTGTGTTCTCATGCCCCTCAGTTGTGGCCCCACTGAGTTCTCCTGAGAACAGGAAATAGCATGATCCATTTACAGTTAATATCTCAGAACAAAGACAAGCCCCACTGCCAAAACCAGAGCCCCAGTGGCATCAAGCCTCTGGGGCCCCACCCAAAGGAGGCAGGACCTAGGGAATCTAATAGCCCAACCTAGAAGCACAACAAGGCTCTGCGAGGGCTTCCTTCCCTGCTTTGGGCAGATGTATAGAAGAATTTGTTTGTGGCCCTGAGAACCGCAGAAGCCAGTCTTGCCCAAGGACTAGATGAATCAGTCAATAAACATTAACTGAGCACATATGAAGTGCAAGGCACTGCACCATGTGAACAAAGCAGACCTGGGGCTGGCCTTCATGGAGCTTATAGTTCACCTGGGGAGACTAACAAATAATTAAATAACTATGACCATACAAACTATAAAGTAGGCTTTGGAATGTACTATATTCAAAGGAAAGACAGCTAATCTAAAAAGCCATCTCTGTCCAGGGACGTCAGTTAGCATATTTATTAAATCAGGGACAAATTTATACTGAATTGACAACCAAATTACCTGTGTTTTGGTTGAAAACTCTGACCCTTGAAGGAGTCACTAGAATCTCAATAACTTGCTCTCAGTTGAGCCCCATTTTTATTCCTATTCATTCTGCAGGAGTTCAGTCCCTATTTAAAGCACACACTTTTGTTTAAGGCATAGGAGCTCACTTCAACTAACAAATTACTGTCCGTTTACATTTAAGAAATTGAACCCTGATTTGCTCTTTCCAGCTTCAGGCCATGCACTTTTATTTCTTTCTGGCCAACAAAGGGAGCTAGGGACTTCCCTGACAGTCCAGTGGTTAAGACTTCAAGGTTCCAGTGCAGGGGAGGTGGGTTTGATCCCTGTTCAGGGAACCAAAGTCTTGCATGCTGTGAGGCGTGGCCAAAAAGAAAAAAAAAAAAAAAAAAAAAAAAGGGAGCTAAGAAAAAGCTGGTATATTAACTCTGCTCTTAAGGACTAATTCTGTGGCACTGGGCAAGTTATTTGATTCCCCTCAGCTTGGGTTTCTTCACCTGTACAATGGGGATAATAATAATATCTCCTCTCACAGGGTGCTGGTGGAAGTTAAAAGATATAGAAACATCTAGAACAGTGATTGGTATTTAGTAAGGGCTCAGTAAATGGCAACTATAATGAACATGAATCAGGAATCTCTTCTTTCTTTGAACCTAAATCCCTCCTATTGCCTTTTTGAGGCTGCACTACTGTTCAACTCACCAGCTCACACCAGGGAATCTTGTCACTGTCATACCCAGAGCTTTTCTTTTCAACAGGCCCACCACCTCAGATTTTTTAACCCTCATCGCTCTGTTCTTTGTCCTTCTGAAAGTTGTAAAGTGGCTCTGTCCCAGAAAACATCCTGAGGGCGGGACTTCACTGGTGGCGCACTGGTTAAGAATCCACCTGCCAATGCAGGGGACACGGGTTCGAGCCCTGGTCCGGAAGATCCCACATGTCGCGGAGCAATGAAGCCTGTGCGCCACAACTACCGAGCCTGCGCTCTAGAGCCCACGAGCCACAACTACTGAGCCTGCGCGCCTAGAGCCCCTGCTCTGCAAGAAGAGAAGCCACCGCAATGAGAAGCCCGTGCACTGCAACGAAGAGTAGCCCCCGCTCGCCGCAACTAGAGAAAGCCTGCATCCAGCAACGAAGACCCAACACAGCCGAAAATAAATAAATAAATAAATAAATTTATTACCAAAAAAAAAAAAAATCCCTACCTGAATTGCTCACCTGTCAGCAGAAGGCAGTGAAAGCAAGTCCTCTACATAAACTCATGGGCTGATGAGATTCTCCTTAAAGGGTCTAATTATTTCCAGACATGTATCCCAGGAGACCCTATCCAAGTCCCATAGCTTCTGCCGTAGAAACGCCTCTCTAGTCTATCCTCTCTTCTAATTCCTACAATCAGTGCTCTAATTCTAGGCTCTCCTTCAACACCTCTTTCGAGGACTTTAATTCAGTCAGTCTTTGGGCAGATTCCTATGGCCAGGAAGTGGTAAACAAAATAGATACTATCCCTGCCCTCATGAAGTTTACAATCTAGTGGAGGAAGGCAGACAAACAATCACATAAATAAAAATATAATTACAAAGTGTGATAAATGCCATGAAAATAAAGTACAGAGTATTAAGAGGATCTGATTAAGACTGACTAAGGGCTTGATTAAGAGGTCAGGGAAGGCCTCTCTGGGAAACTGATGTTTAAGTTCAGCCTTGAAAGGTGAGTTGAAGGGAATTTAAACAGGTGAAAAGTTGGGGACAACATTACAGGCAGAGGAAATAACATGTGTGAAAGGGCCTGAGACAGGAAAGTGGTTGGTGTCTTAGAAAAACTGAAAGAAAACGAGCGTCGTTGAAAGTGTCCATTTTATCTGGCAACCGTGAGTTCGCTGGTGATCTTGACATAAACAATTTCAAGGGTGTGGTTAGTGGAAATGAAGCTAGACAGCAGAGGGAGCAAAAGTGAATGGAAAATTGAGCAGACAGTCTGGGTGGTCAAAAAAGGTTGGCTGTTAAATGAGACAGTCAATACCCAGAGGGTGATGTGGTGTCAGGGGATTTTTAAATTAATATCTATTTTATCAAATTAATATATGCACATGGTTACAAAGATAAATTGTAGTATAAAGTTTATGATGGAAAATAGCAGTCCCCAGCTCCACCCCTTTCTACCTCTGTGTCCTTCTCCAGAGGCCACTACTTTCAAATCTTTTAGCTGTCTCATCTGGCATTTATGTTCATGTTTATAAATCACACATGTATTTAATTATTTCTTGATTTTAAACATTCTCTTGACTTCCTACATCCACCACCTTCCTCGCAATTTCTTTTTTTTTTTTTAATTTTAATATTTATTTATTTGGCTACACTGGGTCTTAGATGCAGCATGCAGGATCTTTTTAAGTTGATCTTTGTTGCAGCACGCGGGATCTAGTTCCCTGACCAGAGATCGGACCTGGGCCCCCAGCATTGGGAACACAGAGTCTTAACCACTGGACCACCAGGGAAGTCCCCACAATTTCTGATTTAATTAATATCCAGTGTTTGCTATGACTTGGTAGTCTGTGGACCCTTATTATTACTGTATAATTTATAATTTAATTTTACTACTAGACTTTCTTTTGTTTAGTTTTCTATATATTTGTCCCTAAATCTTCACAGATTCTCTAGCGGAATAGTAAAAAGCGCTCTCAATCTAAATCTAACTTTCCATATGGTCAAACACAGTTCCTTTCCCCCCGCCCTGGAACATAATCCTTCTGGAACTTTCTTTAATGATACATTCTGAATTGACTCTCCTCTCTGGCTTACAACACAACTTTATGCTGGACCTCTCTCTCTCATCATGCTAGGAATTTCCTTTGCCTCTCTTCTGTTAGTTGCCCTGTGTTCTAGATCCCATGATTTCTTCTTTCTTGTTGGGAAGTCCCTGTATGTAAACTTTTAAAAAAAGGACAGATTAAAAATTTCTCTATATCCCTAGTTTTCTAGATTTTTATGATGAGGTACCCTGGGGTAGGCTATTTTTATTTGTTGTGCTGGGCACTCAGTGGGCCCTTTCAATTTGGAGACTTGTGTCTAGGAAATACACTTGTACTCTTTCTTTTATTTTTTTATAACTTTGCCTCCACTGATGTTGAAGATTTAGAAAGAGAGGAATTAAATGATGAAGCAACATCCCTGAGAAGCAGTAGTGGCTCAATAATTACTATATAGGGCTTCCGTGGTGGCGCAGTGGTTAAGAATCCGCCTGCCGATGCGGGTTCGAGCCCTGGTCCGTGAAGATCCCACATGCCGCGGAGGAACTAAGCCTGTGCGCCACATCTACTGAGCCTGTGCTCTAAGAGCCCATGAGTCACAACTACTGAGCCCACGCGCCGCATCTACTGAAGCCCGTGCGCACTGGAGCCCGTGCTCCACAACAAGAGAAGCCACCGCGATGAGAAGCCCGCGCACCGCAACGAAGAGTAGCCCCCGCTCGCCCCAACTAGAGAAAGCCCGCGCGCAGCAACGAAGACCCAACGCAGCCAAAAATAAATTACTTGATTAATTAATTAATTTAAAAAGTTTACATACAAATATCAGAAATCAGAATGGCATTCGGCTTAACAATGATGGAATCTAATTAGTAAGCAGTGGAGAGTACTTTCAGATTTCTGAGAGGAATTGATTTCTAGCCTAAGGTTTCATGCACAGCCAAATTATCAACTGTAAGAGTTTAAATATATATACTTTTAGATATTCATTTCAAAAATGTTCCTACTATGTATCCTTTCTTAGAAAGCTACTACGGAATATGCTTCAGCAAAATGAGCCAAAAATAATAAATAAAAAAATAAATTTTAAAAAAAGGATTTCTATATAGGTTGAACTTAGGATCAGCAAACAGATCAAAAGAGGTGCGTGGAAGTGGGGTGGCATCAGGGAATTGTCTTGAAGTTCCATTTGTATAGCAATCAAATCAGTGTTTTTACTCAGAGTATAGGTTTGTTTGGGGTAGTTTACAAAGTATATCATTTAGGTATAATACTCTCTGCTGTATAAAAACATCTCAAAACAGCTAAACAATAGAGGGTATGCAATCCAGTTCACCAGGGAGAGATTAGCTTTTGTTAAGAGGTGAGATACTCCTCCATTGCAACTAGTTAAGAGAGGATGGCTATAGACAGATTTGCAGATTGGTGGTAGGAAGTAAGAAAGTTCATGTTTGATGGCTTACTTTTTCCTTTGAGGTATATGAGTCAAGATCATCATAGAGTATATGGAAGGAAGATGGGAGGGTCAGAGGTTGAGGAGGGTAGTGATGGTATAAAATATTTGTTATAAAGAGTAGAGGAATAACCTTGTAACAGAAATATAGTAAGACTGCTGGCCAGCATAAGTTTGGTGATGATGGAAGTGATACTAAATCTACTGGACTGTACAATTTTCTCTAGCTGTTTAAGTACAGACAAAGAAAAGGTGAGGGGTTATTATTCAGAGTTAGGTTCATTACTAGGTGAGTACATTTTTAAAAGAATGATTGTAATATCAATGAAGTTTTAAAGAGGTTAAAGGACTACCAGTGAGGATATTTCAACAACTGAATAGAATACACTAAGCCATAAACCATAAAGCCTAAACAGCAACATGGATAAATGCTTATGCAACAAGGTTAATTAAAAGAAAGGAGAATACAAAATAATTTTAATGCTAACAGTTATATTCCTACAAAATTATATATGCATGTAAACAGAAAGGATAGGCAGATAGGATTACAGGTGAATTAAGTTTCTTTTATTTTGTTATTATTGTTTTATTTTTAAATTGTTTTTGTATATTTGTCTTAATTTTTAAAACTCTTGCTTATGTTCATGTTCAGCTCAGTTCATAGATCTTTTTTTGGGAAGGCCTTTGTCTAGTCTACCAGTCATAACTGACCATTCTGTCTTCTTTAAAAGTTGCTCTAGAGGGCTAAAACCAAAATCATCATGGGGCCAGTCTATAATTTGTGAGTGTCACTAAATTCATGGATCCTTAAAAAAAACTCAGAAATGTAGCTGATTTGCTGAACTAGGCTTAAAGTCAGTTCAGCTGTCATAATTTATTCATTTATTCTACTAATATTTATTGAACTTATACTATTTGTCTGGCATTGTGCTGGGCACCAGTGAGACAGGCTGGGACCTGGGACCCTTTGCTGCACTGCTGCAGTGCTTGCACCTGGACACACCTCTCCTCCAGCAACAAAATACAAAGAAACTGTCTGGGACTAAAAATAATTGCATGCCTGCAGTTAGGGTAAATTCTGGACCCCAAAGATACAAAGAGACCAAAAAACCCAACTGCCACTTTTGAAGAGCCTGGAGCAAAAGCAGGGGGTGGGGAGCAAAAGCAGGGTCCTGCGGATGCTCCCTGCACACACCACCACCTAAGGGGTGGGCAAAACACCTAAGCCACCCCTCTGGCCCGAGATCTGGACACACCCCTACCCTCATCCCATGTAAGAAACAAGCTTGCCCCGCCTCGGGAAGCCAAAAAGCAAGGGAACCTGTTGTTTGTTCTCACTGCCCACTGCTGCAGCAGGGGCCCCAATAAAGCCTTGCCTGAATTTCTTGTCTGGACTCTGATCAACTTCTACTGATTAAGGAGGCCGAGAACCCTGGTTGGTAACACCAGGAATATAGAACAGAAAATAGAGTCTTTCACAAGTTGGGGAAAAAAGGACAGGAAAATCTTTGGCCCAAGACTGACAATCACAGAGGGCTTCAAATTAGCCTTTTAACCTTATTTACACATGAAGTTATAAATGTAGTCATTAAAAAAAAAAAAAACTCTTTTGACATATAATTCACATACTATAAAATTCACTTTTTTAAAGTGTACCAGTCAGTGGTTTTTATTGTATTCACAGAGTTGTGCAACCATCACCACAGTCTAATTTCAGAATATTTTATCACCCCTAAAAGAAACCCTATATCCATTGATCTTGCATCCTACAATCTTCAACTCATTTATTAGTTATAATAGTTTTTTTTGTGGCTACCTTAGCATTTTCTATATACAAGATCATGTTATCTGCCAATAGTTCTACTTCCTTTTCAATCTGAATATGTTTTATTTCTTTTTCGTGTCTATTTGCTCTGGCTAGAACTTTTAGTACAATGGTGAATAGAAGTGTTGAGAATGACCAACCTTCTCTTATTCCTGATCTTAGAGGGAAAGCTTTCAGTTGTGTTTCACCATTAAGTATAATGTTAGCTATGGGGTTTTTTATAGATGCCCTCTACCAGGCTGAGGAAGTTCCACTTCTAGTTTGTTGAGTGTTTTTATCATGGAATTGTCAAATTTTTTTTTTCTGCATCTACTGAGATGATCGTGTGGTTTGTCCTAAATACAGTCATTTTCATATTACAAAATGAATTTGCTAAGGTAAATATTTTAAATATACCAGAATTATTAGAATTCTGCTTTGGATTTCAATCATTTTTAATACATGAAGAACTTAAAAAATGGAAGAGATCAAGCTCTCTCTCTGGATCTTTCAGAGACCCTGGATTCAAAGACTATTCCTGCCCTCACAGAGTTTACAGCTATGTAAATAATGCGTTAACCGCTGTAATGGAGCCCCAGACAAGGCCAATGATAGCACAGTGGAAATTATACCCAAATTTGCAGGGGGTCATCAGGAAAGGTTTCAGAAAGGAGTCATATGAGTAGTTTCTTAAAGGAGGAGTAGAAATATGCATGCAGGTCAGGGGAAGGATTTCAATCAGAGAGAACCATACGTATAGAGTTCTTTATATTATTCAGCCATGAGAAAGAAAGAAATCTTACCATTTGTGACAATATGGATGGACCTTGAAGGCATTACGCTAAGTTAAATAAGTCAGAAAGAGAAAGACAAATACTGTATGATATCACTCATATGTAGAATATTAAAAGGCCAAATTCATAGAAACAAAGAGTAGAATGGTTGCCAGGTGCTGGGGGGTGGGGGAAATGTTGGTCAAAGGATAAACATTTCCAATTATAAAATGAATAAATTCTGGGGATCTAATGTATAGCATGGTGATTATAGTTAACAATACTGCATTATATATTTGAAAGTTGCTAAGAGAGTAGATCTTAAATGTTCTCACCACAAAAAAGAAATGGTAATTATGTAAAGTGATGGAGGCTTAACTACCCTATTGTGGTAATCATTTTCCAATATATGAGTGTATCAAATCAACACACTGTACATCTTAAACTTACACAATATTATATGTCAATTATATCTCAATAAAATTGGAAGAAAAAAAAGAGAGAGACAGTTTGTCACAGAAATCTGTACCCAGTAGCCTCAGACTCAGGACATAGATTCCCAGAGTATTTATTGAAAGAAGGTGTACCGAAGTCACAACAGAAAACTAAAGATTTGATCATATAGAAACTGTAAAATTCTAGATGTCAAAAGTAATAAACAAAATTAAAAGACAAATATTTGACACAAATATAACAAAATGCCAATATCCTTACATGTAAAGAATTTATGTGAATTGATTGATAAAACCTAAGACCTTTTTTTAAAATTGTGGTAAGAACATATAGCATGAGATCTATTCTCTTAACAAATTTTTAAGTATAGAGTGCATTATTGCTAACTATAAGCATAATGTACAGCAGATCTCCAGAACTTATGCATCTTGCATAATTCAAACTTTATACAGGTTGAACAGCATCTCCCCATTTCCCTCTCCTCCAGCTCCTGGACACCACCATTCTACTTCCTGCATCTCTGATTTTGACTATTTTAGATTCTTCATGTACGTGGAATCATGCAGTATTTGTCCTTTTGTGACTGCCTTATTCACTTGAAATAATAGGAAAATGGGCAAGATATGAGCAAACAATAAGATTTAAAATACTATTAAATCTACAAACAATAAATGCTGGAGAGGGTGTGGAGAAAAGGGAACACTCTTGCACTGCTGGTGGGAATGTAAATTGATACAGCCACTATGGAGAACAG
>NC_041222.1:29131862-29179094 GCF_002837175.3 Physeter macrocephalus
AGCCATAAAAAGAAATGAAACTGAGTTATTTGTAGTGAGGTGGATGGACCTGGAGTCTGTCATACAGAGTGAAGTAAGTCAGAAGGAGAAAAACAAATACCGTATGCTAACACATATATATATGGAATCTAAGAAAAAAAAATGTCATGAAGAGACTAGGGGTAGGACAGGAATAAAACACAGACCTACTAGAACATGGACTTGAGGATATGGGGAGGGGGAAGGGTAAGCTGTGATGAGGTGAGAGAGTGACATGGACATATATACACTACCAAATGTAGGGTGGTTAGCTAGCGGGAAGCAGCCGCATGGCACAGGGAGATCAGCTAGGTGGTTTGTGACCACCTAGAGGGGTGGGATAAGGAGGGTGGGAGGGAGGGTGACGCTGTAAAGCAGTTATACTCCAATAAAGATGTTAAAAAAATAAAATAAAATACTATTAAAATACTATCTTTTGTTTATCAATTATCAAATAAAATAATAATAGTTAAGGGAAGGAAAGTAAAATAGGCATTTTCACACTTTGCCAATATAAGCAGATTTTGGTACAACCTTCATATTGAGGTTGGGGGTAAAAAAAAAAAAAAAAAAAAATATATATATATATATATATATATATATATATATATCTCCAGTCTTAAAAACGTTCAAATCCTCTAACTCCACCTCTAGAATTCCATACTAAGGAAACTATCAGAGATTTTTTTTCATAAAGTTATTAATCTGAACATTTTTTAGAAAAGAGAAAGTTATTTTTAAAAACCTCAAATGTCTAACATTTGGATTAAGTAAATTATGGCACATTCAAACAATGGATTTTTTACCTAACTATTCAAAATTTGACTTCCAAAAACTGTTCAATGATGTGTCTTCTTTTATACTTGTCTGTATTTTTCTAGATTCTCAACAGTGAGACTATATTTCACCTATAATTAGAGAAAGAGACAAACCACTTTCTCAGAAAATATTTTTAAACGAAATAGACACGATTTATTTGTTTCAAAGGAAAAATATCATAGTATCCTTCATTTCATCTTTCCCCATAAAAAGACAGTTAAGTTTAAACATTTTCTAGGTTAAAATCTGAGCAGCTAATACCATTTCCTTAGGACTATTCTCCACAATCTCTTAATCTTGAATGAGTGATAGATTTATAAACCTCATCTCTAAAGGAAGAAAACCCAGTGAGGAAATGATATGCTCCAAATCACACTCTTAGTGGCACTATTTGGCCTTTGATTCTTGGGTCTTGTGCACTTGGGCTTTTTACTTTTCTTTTTTTTCAAAAACAAAACCAAAAAAACCAAAATACCAACAAACAAAAACCTTTATGTTGATTAAATCTGAGAACCATTGATGAAGAGGCTGAGATTATAGTTTGGGTCTAAGAGTAGTTCTACTCAAAGTGTGGTCTATGGACCAGTAGAATCAGCTTCTCCTGGGAATTTATTAGACTGGTAAATGCTTGGGCCCAGTGCCAGACTCACTGAATCAGAATTTCAGGGGTGAGCCAGGTGATTTTTCTGCAGCCTCAGGTTTAAGAAGCACTTGTCTAGAGGAAATTAAGCAAAGAGGCTAACAGTATGCAAAGGGAAAGAGGTGCACAGCCCACCTAATGTTCAATGTATATTTTTTAAAGTATATACATTATTATATAATATTCTAAAAACAAACCTTTTTTTTTTTTTTTTTTTTTCGGGACCCGGGCCTCTCACTGTTGTGGCCTCTCCCGTTGCGGAGCACAGGCTCCGGACGCGCGGGCTCACGGGCCATGGCTCACAGGCCCAGCCGCTCCACGGCATGTGGGATCTTCCCGGACCGGCTCACGAAGCCGTGTCCCCTGCATCGGCAGGCGGACTCTCAACCACTGTGCCACCAGGGAAGCCCTTTTTTTCTTGTTATGAACTAGAAAGTACGGCTAGAAAAAATTTTCTTGGCTTTGGACTAAAAAAAGTTGACAGGGCTTAGGATTAAAGGCCAAAAGGAATCTGTAATTAATTCCTGGTTCCATGCAGCTCACTAAATTAAGGCTAAGGGTTTCACATAGGAATTTGGGAACTGTATGTATGCAGTAAATATTTTCGTTATACTTCTCTCAAGCCATGATTGGTTACTGGTGGGTGGTCATTTGAAGATGATGGGATCTCAAACCCAACCGTTTCTTTCAACCTCTTTCCACTTTGGAGTCATGACTCAGTAGGCAAAATTCAGTAGTCATGCTTCCCTGGTGGTCCAGTGGGTAAGACTCCACTCTCCCAATGCAGGGGGTCGGGTTTGATCCCTGGTCAGGGAACTAGATCTCACGTGCATGTCGCAACTAAGAGTTCACATGCCGCAACTAAGAAGTCCGCATGCCGCAACTAAGAAGTCCGCATGCTGCAACTAAGAAATCCGCATGCCACAACTAACAGTCCACATGAGACCTGGCGCAGCCAAAATAAATTAATTTTTAAAAATTAATTAATTAAAAAAAAAAGAAAATTCAGTAGTCATGTATCATCTTTGGTGACTGGCTTAAAGTGTGCTTTACAGAGCCTCCTCATTGACAATGAAAGGTAAGCTAAGGGGATGGAGAGGAAAGGAGGGAGAGAGAGATGAAAAGGTTAGAATCTACTTCTTCGAACCCCTTGCCTTTAACCAAAACAGCTCAGCTTTTACCTGTTTGTGTCCACTTTCCTGTGGAATATACTTGAACAAAGGGCTCCCCTCAAAAAAAAAAAAAAAAGAGCTCTCCTCTAAAAAACATTTTGAAATTTTCTATTCTCTACTACATATTCTCACAATCCAGTAAAAAGCCATAACTGTCTTTTCCCCCCATGAGATCAATGCTCCTTGTTAACTATCTATCACCACAACCTAGCTGTCAAAAAGGACTCACAAGTGCATAATGGGCAGGTGGTCCTGCTTCCAGGCCTCCCTTCTCCAACCACTATCATTAGGGATGAATAAACTAATAATGTTGCAAGTTGCTGTGTTGGATGTGAGGCAAAGCGTACATATAAATCAGCCTATAAACTGAAATAGACACTTACCCTATCTAAGAAGTTAACTATAGCTATAAGTATAAAGTAAAGAGAATAATATTTTCGAGAAGTAGAATAGCTCTGTAACACCAAGTAAGAGAAGTCCTTCAAAGTAGTCACCTTGGGAGACAATTCACTCCAGTAATGCTCCTATTTAAAACATTTCCAGAACCCATCTTTTGGAACTGCAAAAACCACCTAGCCAATTCACAAAACTGTGAGACATAATCAGTCATTGTTTTAAGCCACTAAGCTTTGGGGTGTTTGTTATACAGTAATATATAAGCAAGACAGAAATCTTTAAATCACTACGATTTGGAGGATATTTAAAAGGAAATGATTAGGGACTTCCCTGGTGGCGCAGTGGTTGAGAATCCGCCTGCCAATGCAGGGGACATGGGTTTAATCCTTGGTCCGGGAAGATCCCACATGCCGCAGAGCAACGAAGCCCATGCACCACAACTACTGAGCCTGAGCTCTAGAGCCCGCGAGCCGCCACTACTGAGCCCATGTGCTGCAACTACTGAAGCCCGCATGCCTAGAGCCCGTGCTCCGCAACAAGAGAAGCCACCGCAATGAGAAGCCTGTGCACCGCAATGAAGAGCAGCCCCCGCTTACTGCAACTAGAGAAAGCCTGAGCACAGCAACGAAGACCCAACACAACCAAAAATAAAAAATTAAATTAAAAAAAAAGATACTATCAAAAATAAAAAATAGGGCTTCCCTGGTGGCGCAGTGGTTGAGAGTCCGCCTGCTGATGCAGGGGACATGGGTTCGAGCCCCAGTCCGGGAAGATCCCACATGCTGCGGAGAGGCTAGGCCTGTGAGGCATGGCTGCTGAGCCTGCACGTCCGGAGCCCCTGCTCCGCAATGGGAGAGGCCACAACAGTGAGAGGCCCGCCTACGGCAAAAATAAAATAAAATAAAATAAAAAAATAAATAAATAAAAATAAAAGGAAATGATTAGCCTTACAGAAAAACTCTAGCTATCTAGAACGTACAGGGAATAGGTTGGTCTGATAACAAAGTTTGGCTGTATCTTTAAATAAACAGAATACAACATCCTTCAGATAATAAGAAAATAACATTTTGTAAGAGAAACAACTCTCGGATGAATGGGATCAGCAGTAGGTCCCCAACTCCTCCTTCTTGAGTTTCTGCTTTTTTCCTTGGGGTCATCTGAATCCTATCTATACCGACTTTAGGAATATGCTGATCTCCTTTTTTTTCCTTTACCTGAACATGGATAAAAAATAATTTTCTATTTTTCCCTAAGTACACTAAATATAAGGCTGTATTTTCTTTCTTAAAATAATTATACAAGAAAAGAAAGGAAGCACAAAAGTATAAAAACAGGTAAACAAGTTAAATATAGATTTTAGGATCCTAAGATAAACTTAAGTATAAAGTTTGGATCCTAAAATAACTAAATCTAGCCAGAAGTTGGCTGGCCCTTTTTTTCCCTCTCCACCCAGTTATCAATTTGTTGTCCTTGACCACCGGACCACACAAGAAGCCAAAAACACAGCAGACATTTCAGGGCTCACTGTCTCATTTCCTGGAGAAGATAAAAGACTATCTTATTAAACCAAGAATTCCAGAGAACAGAAGTTTTCTTCTTTAAGTATCAAAATTAATTTTTTTTAAACTTTAGGTATTTTGATAAAACTCTTTTAAAATGTATACTTTCACTTACACACTTTTGTTTTAATCACAGTGTATAGGCTATAACTTAACTTTTTCTTGATGACTCACTGTTAACACTAATATACTATGCTAAAATATAGTTTTGTTCTCAGCATCTATTTTGGACTTACATCCTTAATCATCAAACCAAACCAATCATCAAACCCCTAAGACTGTGTGTTAAGAGTAAATATGGTTCACTTTTGCCACTTCTATTCAACATAGTATTGGAAGTCCTAGCCAGAGCAATTAGGCAAGAAAAAGAAATAAAAGGCATCTGCACCCGTTAGCAGATGATGTGATCTTATACGTAGAGAACCCTAAAGATCCACCCCCACAACTGTTAGAATTAATAAATGAATACAGCAAAGTTGCAGGAAACGAAGTCAACATATAAAACATATAAAAATCAGTTGTGTTTCTAGACAATAATAAGGAACAATCTGAAAAGGAAATTAAGAAAATAATTCCATTTACAACACATCAAAAAGAATAAAATATGTGGGAATAAACTTAACCACTGAAAACTATAAAATGTTACTGGAAGAAATTAAAGAAGATACAAATAAATGGAAAGATATCCTGTGTTCATGGATGGTAAGACTTAATATTGTTAAGATGTCAATACCTGCAATATTTGACAACATGGATGGACATTATGCTAAGTGAAATAGGCTAATCACAGAATGACAAATACTGCCTGATTCCACTTGTCTGAGGAATCTAAAATAGTTTAATTCATGAATCAAAGAGTGGAATGATGGTTGACTGGGGGAGAGGGAAATGAGGAGTTGTTGTTCAATGGGTATAAAGTTCAGTCAAGCAAGATGAATAAGCTCTAAAGATCTGCTGTAAAACAATGCACCTACAGTCAATAATAAATTGTAAACTTAAAAATTTGTTAAGAGGGTAGTTCTTTTCACAACAATAAAAGGATGTCAACTGCCCAAAGCAATCCACAGATTTAATGTAATCCCTTTCAAAATCCTAATGATATTTTTTGCAGAAATAGAAAAATCCATCCTAAAATTTGTATGAAATCGCAAAGGATCCTGAATAGTCAAACAAAATCTTGAAAAAGCAGAACACAGTTGTAGGACTCATACTTCCTTACTACACAGCTTACAGTCATCAAAAGAGTATGGTACTGCCTCATGCTGCTCAGAATGGCCATCATTAAAAAGCCTACAAATGGGCTTCCCTGGTGGCGCAGCGGTTGAGGGTCCTCCTGCCGATGCAGGGGACATGGGTTCGTGCCCCGGTCCAGGAAGATCCCACATGCCGCGGAGTGCCTAGGCCCATGAGCCATGGCCGCTGAGCCTGTGTGTCTGGAGCCTGTGCTCTGCAACGGGAGAGGCCACAACAGTGAGAGGCCCACGTACCACAAAAAAAAAAAAAAAAAAAAAAGCCTACAAATAACAAATGCTGGAGAGGGTGTGGAGAAAAGGGAACCTTCCTACACTGTTAATGGGAATGCAAGTTGGTGCATCCACTGTGGAAAACTGTATGGAAGCTCCTCAGAAAACTAAAAATAGAATTACCATATGATCCAGCAATCCCAGTACTGGCATACATCTGGGCAAAACTATAATTCAAAAAGATTATCGCTTCTCGGCCTTTTGGCTAAGATCAAGTGCAAAAAGATACATGCACCCCTATGTTCACAGCAGCACTATTCACAATAGCCAAGACATGGAAACAACCTAAATGTCCACCAACAGATGAATGGATAAAGAAGATGTGGTATATATACACAATGGAATACTACTCAGCCATAAAAAAGAACGAAATAATGCCATTTGCAGCAATATGGATGCAACTAGAGATTATCATACTAAATGAAGTAAGTCAGAAAGAGAAAGACAAATACCATATGATATCACTTATATGTGGAATCTAAAATACGACACAAATGAAACTATCTATGAAACAGAAACAGAATCAGGGGCATAGAGCACAGACTGGTGGTTGCCAAGGGGGAGGGAGTGGGAGAGGGATGGACTGGGAGTTTGGGATTAGCAGATACAAACTGGTATATACAGAATGGATAAACAACAAGGTCCTACTGTATAGCATAGGGAACTATATTCAATATCCTGTGATAAACCATAATGGAAAAGAATATCAAGAAGAATGTATATATATGTATAAATGAGTCAATTTGCTGTACAGCAGTAATTAACACAACTTTGTAATTCAACTATACTTCAATAAAAGATAAATTTTTTTAAAAAAGAGTGTGGTACTGGCATAAAGACAGACACACAGACCAATTAAAGAGAACAGAGAGCCTAGAAATAAACCTGGCATATCTGGTCAAATGATACTCGACAAGAATGCCAACACTATTCAAAGGGGAAAGGACAGTCTTCAACAAACGGTGTTAGGAAAACTGGATATCCACATGCCAAAGAATTAGATTAGGCCCTTATCTTACACATCATACAAAAATTAACTCAAAATGGATCAAAACCTAACCATAAAAGATAAACCTATTTAAAAAAACTTAGAAGAAAACACAGGGGAAAAGTTTCATGACACTGAATTCGGCAATGGTTTCTTGGCTGTGACACCAAAAGCACAGGCAACAAAAGAAAAAAATAGGTAAACTGGATCTCATCAAAATTTAAAACTTTTGTGCATCAAAGGATACTATCAACAGACTGAAAAGGCAACCCATGGAATGGGAGAATATATTTTCAAATCATAATATCTGATAAGGGACTTCCATCCTGAATACATAAAATACTCTTACAATTCAACAATAGAAAGACATATAACCCAATTAAAAAATGGGCAAAGGATTTCAATAGACTTTTCTCCAAAGATATAAAAACAGCCAATAAGTACATGAAAAGATACTAAACATCACTAGCCATTAGAGAAATACAAATAAAAACCACAAGATACCATTGCACACCCATTAGGATGACTATTATTTAAAAAACAAAACAGAAAATAAGTGTTGGCAAGTTTATGGAAAAACTGGAATGCTTTACATTGTTGGTGGAAATGTAAAACGGTACAGCCACTGTGGAAAACGGTATGGCAGTTCCTCAAAAAATTAAACACAGAATTACCATATGATTCAGCAATTCCAATTCTGGGTATATATCCAAAGGAATTGAAAACAGGGACTCATATTTGTACACCAATGTTCATAGCAGTTTTATTCACAATAGCCAAAAGGTGGAAACAACCCAAGTGTCCATTGATGAATGTGGATGAAAATAATGTGATATATACATACAATGAATTTTATTCAGCCTTAAAAGGGAAGGAAATTCAGATGCAAGCTATCACATGGATGAACTTTGAAGACATTATGTTAAGTAAAATAAACCAGTCACAAAGAGACAAATATTGTATGATTCGACTTATATGAAGTACCTAGAGTAGTCAAATTCATGGAGAAAGAAAGTAGAATGGTGGTTGCCAGGCGCTGGGGGAAGAGGAAATGAAGAGTTAATTGTTTAATGATTATGCAGTTTCAGTTTGAGAGAAGGAAAAAGTTCTGGAGATGGATGGTGGTGATGGCTGGGCAACAATGTGAATGTACTTAATGACACTGAACTGTATATTTAAGAATGGTAAAAATGGTAAATTTTATATTATATATATTTACCACAACTTAAAAAAAAACAGTAAACGTGGTACAAGAGAGGTTCTACTGTGAGTTAACTTTTCGTTAGAATGCACTCCACACCCCACCCTCATCCCTTGAAGTCAATCCAGAGCAATGTTTATATCTGGCCACTCAAAATAATATGCTCATTTTGCAAGACAGACTCATTTGACAGGAATTACAATATCATATGTCAATGTTTGATTGGTGTTTTCTGGGTAACCTCAACACTGACCAATTGGACTATCTCTACAGAGCCTGCCCTTACCCTAACATGCAGTCAGTGAGCCATCTCAGTCAAGTGACTTTTAATAGGGTGCTCAGTCATTGTGTATGAGCAACAGAAGAAAAGGATGAGTTATTGTCCTAAAGTTGCAGAGAGAAAAATAGAACACATAAGCCTTCCCATGAACTAGGGTTGCCAGATTTAGCAAATAAAAATACAGGACACCCTGCTGTTTATCTGAAATTCAAATTTAACTTGGCATCCTGCATTTTATCTGGCAACACTGAAGTATTGGAAGTGAAGAAAAAATAAATCAAACAATCCAGAGTGTTTTGGGGCTACTGAGGTCTTAACAGGGATCCTAGACAGGGAAAAGTAGAAAAGCCCATTAAAAACATATTGGTTAACAAAAAAAAAGTACTGGTCTCCAGATACCATGCCCCTGCTTAATTCAGCTCAGGAGCTCTTTCCTGCTTTCAGTATCTGTGATCCAAGACTTACTTTGTAAAGTTACAAAGATAAGTCAGAGAATGGTAGAAAGAAAAAGTAAAGGATAAATCAAAGCTAGAGATGGGTGAGAACATACCCAGCTTCCAGTTAGGCAGGCCTTGCCTCAAAAAGGAACCTTAAACATTTAACAAAAAGAAACCTTAAACACTTAACATAAAAAGCAGAGGAAATCAGATTTTGACCTGGCTCAAAGGAGAAAAGAAACAATGATGGTGAGTGTGCTATAGCCATACAGTAGCAGGGACATGGGTAGCAGAACACCAGAGACGGTGGTGGGATCTCCCCACTCCCCTAAACCGTATCACTGCTTAATTTCCATGGAGCCTGCTAAGAAACTCCAGTCACTATTTTACCTACTAATATGCTGAGCCCCAGTGACAATAATGCCACTATTAGTCAGGCAACTACTTCTTAGCTTATAAACTCCCACAGCTTGCCAGCTATTGTTTCATCACTCAGCAATATCATCTACTTGCCCACGGAACCGGGGCCAAAACTGAGGTCGCCAAACCCTGTCTTAGCTTCAGGAAACTAAATCTGTTAAGGTCATCCTCTTAGGAATCAACAAAAACAGGTTTCAGGCTTTCTGTTCTTTGAGAATCCCATCTTTAAAAGGCCTGTGTTCTTGTTTACTACTGACACTGTTCACATAGCGGTAACCCCTGCCTGATTCTGGTCTACTGAGATATAAATGGCCCTATGGCCTGATCATAGTTCAGTAGTATTTAGGAATCTTTGATATTTCTCACACTAGGCCAGCCTGGGATGTCTACCCCTCCAGTGGAGGAAAGGGGAGGGGAGGTATCCAGGAGCTAAAAGGGTAAAATAACTGAGGTCATTCCTCCAACCTGTCCTGAAGCACTAGCTGACCAGCTACACTGAGTAAGGTTTAAAGACTGTGGCTAGCCTCCACAGTTCTTCTCTAGAGGGAGCAGTTAGTCGCTAGGGCAAGAGGAGGGGCGTGACCTGGGTTAAGTTCTTTCAAGATTATCTGGGCAGCCTCTCAGGCACACTGATCAATAAAAATTTCTGCAGCCTTGGCCCTGACTTTTTTTTTTTTTGTAAACAGAACATAAAGGGAAATCAGCTGATAAATAGAAGCTTCTATGTAAATGACATTAGATGCATGAATTGAGAGACTGAATATGTTCAGTTCTATGCTCCCAACATAAGCACCACAAGTAATCCCCTAGATGCCCTTCCTTTTTTCCCACTTCAGGTAACTAGTGCCATTTTTCCCACTAAAGCACTCTGCCTCACAGCCTCTGCATTGGTCTCATTCATTCACCCACCCATTAAATATTTACTGAGTGCTACCGTGTGCCAAGCACTGTGCTGGGCGCTGGAGATACAAATGATTAATGTACGGTCCTTGCCTCCAGGGTAGTCCCCTGGTGTCCTCAGGGCCAGCCTGGTAATCCCAAGCCAGCCCTGGGCAACGGGAACACGGTGCCCTTTGCAGCAGGTAAGAGCGGTAGCAGGGCACTGGCAAACTGCCAGGCCAAAGGTTTTCCCAAGGTAAAACGGGATGTGAGAGCGATCCCAGCCCGGCTCAGGCAGACACCAAGTTGGGAAGCAGGGGCCAAAGGGGCGGAGGGCGCAAATGACCCGGTTGTGCCGAGGACCCCGCCGCAGTCGCCGGGCTGGGTGCTGAGCGGCCGCGCTACCCCAGAGCCGTCACTGGAGATGTGGGTACAACGATGACTACTGGGCGCGAGTCAGCTGAGGGGGTGTCTCCGAAGGGACACTTTGAGGAGACAGTTGGGGTGGATCTGGGGTGACGCCCAAAAGGATGGTTGGTCCTGGGTGTTTGAGGGTTCGGTGGATGGCAGAGCTGAAGGGCCAGGACAGGACTGAAGACGAGGTCGGTCCAGAAGGTCGAGGAAGACCGAAGGGTGAGGTTGCGGCGACGAGGGGGAAGGGCGGAAGGGAAGGGGCGCTAAGGGGTGGATAGGTGGGCAAACTGAGGGCTTTTCTCCTAAGGGATCATTTGGAACGCGAGGGCAGTGGGTCTCCGGGACTTCTTCCGATCCCGAAGAGACGTCCTACCTGGTTTCTTGCCTCAGCTTAGTCCTACGGCGTAGGCGGCGGCGTAGTCTCGCGCCCTGCAGGGGTCGTGTTGCAGCCTGGACCAGCAGGCGCCCCCCTTCTCTCAGACAGCTTGGTAACGTCCGGTCCCCCCTGCAGCTGTGGCGCCGATGGTCCGATCTGAATTGCCTTCATGCCGCCCCTCAGGACGGCCAGTGGTTCCGTCCGCTGTGGGCCAGCGGGTGCTCGCCCACCTCCCCGCTCCTGCTGCGATGAGCGCAGCGAGTCACGCGCAGTGCTTTCCCGCGAGGGGAGAGAGCTGCGAGGCTTCAGCCGTGGCCCCGCCTTCTGCGGCGGAGCCCCGCCCCTTCGGGGTGGTGCCGGGCTAAGCGGGCTGGGGTGTACTGGAGCCCGGAGAACCCTCGCCCGCAGCCTAATTGGCCTGTGGAAGGCAGGTACATATGCGCACCCACCTTAGCGTAATGCCGCGATTCTCGGCCTGACACCGCAGTAGAACCTCTTGGGAAAAATAGAAAAACAAAACTAAAGCCTGACCTCAGCCGAGACCAGTTGAACTGGAAGCACGGGTAGGGTGGAGTAGGGGTGGGATGGTGCCCAGCCTTGATAGTTTTAAAAGCACCCTATGCGTAGCCAGGGTTAAAAAGCCTGGTAAAACCTAGAATGGACAAAGACTCTCTCCTTTGGCTAAAAATTTAGTCAGGCTTTTCTGGGTCTGCCCTGGACTTAGGTTGACTTTGGGCTTTCCTCTTTGTCCTTGTAGAATCCAGTTTGAGCAAGGATCTCACTAAATCAGTTTATTAGAAGTTCTCCGCCCTTGGTATCTGACCATCCTTGGTATCTTTCACCTTGGCCTGCCTTCAGCAAGAATTCTGTTGAGTTGGTCTACCAAGAATCCCCCTTACCCCTGATGTTTCTTCTTAGTAATTGCTATGATCATGTCCCTCCAAAATTCATATGTTGAAATCCTAACCCCCAAAGATTAGTAGGTGGGGCCTTCGGGAGGTGATTAGGTCATGAGGAGCTCACATGATTAGGATTAATAGTTTTATAGAAGAGATCTCACAGAGCTCCCTAGCCCAATCCTCCAGGTGAGGAAGTCTCTGACAAGAGAGCACTTAGCAACCATGCTGGCACCTTGATCTCAGACTTAACAGCCTCCAGAACTGTGAGAAATTTGTTTATAAGCTACTCAGTCTGTGGTGTTTTTTGTATGTTTGCTTGTTTTGTTTTGTTTGGCCGTGTCGTGGGGCATGCAGGATCTTCGTCCCCAACCAGGGACCGAACCCGTGACCCCTGAATTTGGAGCACAGAATCTTAACCACTAGACCACCAGTGAAGTCCCTGTGGTGTTTTTATTATAGCAGCCAGAGCAGATTAAGGCTGTAATTTTCCACCCACTGACCCCCTACCCTGCTCCTTGGCTAATAAATTACCACTTGTCTTTGTTGGGGTCTGAGTTGAACTCAAGCTCTCCCCCACTGCAGCACCCATTGCAGTGGTTCCTATAGCTACTCCATGGTCCCTGCCCCCCTCAGCCCCCGTAAATAAAATCTGCCTTACCATTTTAACAAGTGTCATTAATAATTTTTACTTTAACGGAACTCATGCACTCCTGCTCCTAGTCAGGGTGTATGTGGGACATTGAGGATTGTGTTGTCTTCTTCTTCTATCCAAAGAGGGGTGGGGGCAGGTGGTCATTCAACAAATCGTTATTAGAACCTCACTAGGTTCCATCCTCCGTGAAAGAGTTGAGACTGAGACCTTTTGCTCTTCCAAGACCCAGGCTTGTTGGGTCAAGGAAGCAGACAAATGTCATACTGTGTAATGCATCCTCAGGCTTCACAGAAGGCATGTGAGCTGAGCTTTGAAAAATGAGTGGGAGGTAAAGGGTGTGAAGGAATCAGCATGTGCAAAAGAACCAAGGGGCAAAACAACTGATATGATTGAGATGTGGGACATGATGGAGAGAGCACAGCAGAGATGGTCAGTGGTGTGATAATGAAGAGCCTTCCATGACATACTAAGGAGTTGGGACTCATCCAGTAAGCAGTGGAGAGACACTTTATGTGAAGGCAGGAATGGTAAATCAAATATGAATTTTAGAACTACAATTCTGGGGGCAAAGTGGAGAGGGCTAGGACCAGCCAGGGAGACCAATGAAAAACTGGATGTTTGTGCAGTTAAATGGTGCAGGGTGGGGACTTAGACTAAACTAGGCCAATTGGAATCCCTTCCCTGAAAATTTGGATTTGGGGGAGAGAGAATTACACCCTTACTCATTGTTAGACTTATAATGGAAATTTGAGAGTGCCGAGTGACCAGCTTTTACTTGTCAAATGGTCTGAGTAACAGAGAAAACCAGTTTGCTGAGAAGTATCAATCTGTTGCCTAGAGAGGAGTCAAGTCTAGACACAAAGAGACTACTCCCCAGCTTCCTGGGGCCTCCAGCAGCTGGTTCTACTTCTTACTGAGGCCAGCTTGATTCTTGCCCTAGGTTGATGACATATCCTTCTATCCATTCATATGGTCTCATTTTTGGCTTCAGCAAGTGGGGGTTACTTCCTGTTATTTGTGTTAAGGGATAATTTTTCAAAAAGGTAAAATCATGAGTCTTATACAAATATAAAATAAATCTATATAAAACTCACTAATTAATGAGAGAACCAGTAAGACACTAAGACTGGTTCACATGAGTATTTGACTTTTAGAAATGTAAATTCTCTACCAGATAAAATTAATTTGCATCACTGGGAATAGGAATTATTTGCATTGTTATGGGCAAAAATATTTTGCATTATTATCAGTATTTGAACAGATTTGAACTTTAGAAATCTCACTCTAGTTGGAGTGTAGATATTGAATTAGAGGAAAGTAAAGAGACCAGTTAGGAGACTGTGGAAATTATGATGAGAAATGGGAGGGTCTGAATTAGGACAGTGGCTGAGGGGTTAGATAAGAGGAGATAGATCTAAGAGAGATTAAGGGTATAGAATCTATAGCAGTGGTCCCCAACCTTTATAGCAACCAGGACCAGTTTCGTGGAAGACAGTTTTTCCACGGATGGGGGTGAAAACGGTTCAGGCGGTAATATGAGTGATGGGGAGCGGCAGATGAAGCTTTGCTCGCTTGCCCACCACTCACCTCCTGCTGTGTGGCCTGGTTCCTAACAGGTCGCAGACCAGTACTGGTCTGCAGGCTGGGGGTTTTGGACCCCTGATCTATAGGACTTGATTAATGTGTCATTGGGGGTTGGGGGTAAAGTAGAGTGAATAGTCTAGCATGACTCTCAGGATCCTCCAAACGCTGAGTTTTCTCCAAAACTCTTTTCACATATCTTGGAAGATTTGGAGCTAGAATTACAGGGAAATGTTGGGGCTAGGACAGTGCTCCTTTGTTTCTCTGTTTCTGGCAGTGGTAAATATGGTTATCTCCCCCACAGTTTCTTAAAGAAAAAGATGTAGGATGAGCCAAATGGTCCCGTGACCTCTCCCTGTTCCTGAGAAGCTGTAGATGAGGAACAAGTATAAGCCTATGTAAGTTGGAATCACCTCTCTGTTTTTGCTATTGGCAGCTATTCCATCTAGCTCAAGTGAAAAGATCTCATCACCAACCCAACTTCAGAAAACCCCTCACGGGGTGCTCTCCTGGAATGAAACAGTGTCTTGTCTGTTTCCCTTTGGACATCTGCTTTATTCTTCTCTCTATAGACTAGACACATTGGCCCACTTATCTTCATACTTATAGCAAGTCATGGCCACTTTAAAATGGAGGCCTCTCTTCCTGAAACTATATGACCTTTTAGTAACTATTCTCATCACTGACTTAGTTTCTTGGAATTCTAATTCCCAGAGAGAGCAGGTATATTGGGATTATATATCCACTCTTCACCAGTTGTGGCTGGTAGTGGAGTCAACTGGCACAAATATGGGACCACCTAGACCCACCCCATCATCAGGAACTGTGTGGGAAGAGTCAGTAATCTATGGATTTAGCACCATTGAGTAAATCAATGGGTTCATTTGATAAACCAGTGCCTGCATCTTCTGTAGCCCACCCACAAAGTCCTTTGGTTTTATCTTCAAAATATATCGTCTAGGGCTTCCCTGGTGGCGCCGTGGTTGAGAGTCCGCCTGCCGATGCAGGGGACACGGCTTCGTGCCCTGGTCCGGGAAGATCCCACATGCCGCGGAGCAGCTGGGCCCGTGAACCATGGCCGCTGAGCCTGCGCGTCCGGAGCCTGCGCTCTGCAACGGGAGAGGCCACAACAGTGAGAGGCCCGCATACCGCAAACAAAACAAAACAAAACAAATATATCCTCTATTCATCCACATATTTTTTCACTGCTTCCACCCTAGTCTAAGCCACCACCATTCCATGCCTAGACAACTGTAACTGCCTCCTAAATAGTCTCCCTGATGTCACTTTTGCACTCCTATTGCCCATAGAATAGCCTGACCAATCTTTTCAAACTGGCTTTAAAGCCCTCCACTGCTTCTCATCAGACCTATCTAACCACACTCCCCTTTGCTCACCATGTTTTGTCCACATTAGGCTTCTGTTTCTTATACACAAAGCTTGCTTCTGTCTTCAGGACTTTACACTATTTACTCTGCCTGGAATGTCTTTCCATTAGATTTTTGCAAAGCTAGATCCTTCTAGTCACTTAAGTCTCATGTCACATTTTATTTCCTTAGAAAGTCCTTTTCTGACTACCAAGTATAAAATTAGCTACCCCTCCCCCCTCACAGTCTCTCACTGTTAAAGCAGCTGTTGCAGTATCTTCATAGCACTTATTATCTGAATGATCTTGTTTACTTTGACATTGGCTCTTCTACTAGAACATAAGCTTCATGGTAGCAGAAACCTTTTTTGTTGTCTTTCACTGTATTGGCAGCATCTAGAACAGTGCCCAGACATGGTAGATGCTCAATAAATATTTGTTGTATATGGATGAATGTGATGAAAGGGAGTGTGTGTGTGTGTGTGTGTGTGTGTGTGTGTGTGTGTGTAATTGGAACCTTGAAAGAATGGAATTTGTGGGGTCAGTTTAACTATAAAACCATTTTATTTTGTCTTCCACTCTTTTAACCTACTTATGAGACTTTTACTTTATGAATTTTCTGGTCAATTTTAGGTAGCAATCAGTACTTGTTACTTTAAGTTTCACTTGAATAATTAAGATGTCTGCACTAATGAATTTATTTTTTAAACTTCATACTTTAAAATTAAAGCGTTTCCCATCTCTCAGCTTGGCTCTATTGCAGGTGGCCATGTTCAGTGGGGCTTAGTAGATGTCTATCATTTCCCACTATCTCTTTCCCATGCCCCAGTTTGCTAATCTTCTTTCTCCAGGGTTTGAGCAGGGTGGAGGGAGAAGAAGGTTCTTACTTGACTAATACTGTCATAAACTAGTTTTAGTGTTTGGCAGGTATCTAAACCTGACAGGAAATTGCGTGTCAGTGAAGGCTCCCAGAGGAAGTGACCAAAGCCGCTGAGATTGAAGATCAGATACACATTAGCTAGATAAAGGAAAGAATATATTCTAAGAGGAGAGAACAGAAAGGGCCAAGGCACAGTGGTTTCTGAAGATAATGGAACCTTTGGGGAATTGCAAATAATTTAGTATGTGCAGCAGAAAGTGGCGATGAAGCTGGGGAGGTAGGCAGCACCAAGGCAGGAAAGCTATGATGATTCACTAAAGGACTTTAAACTGGCAAATGACATGATCTGATTTGTATTTTTGAAAAATCACTCTCTGTGGTGTGGATCATGGATTGGAAAGAAGCAGAATCAAAGGCAGGGAGACCTGAGAGGAGGATGTTGGCATAATCTAGGCAAGAAACAATGAAATCAATGGGATTGGGAACAAATAGGAAGAGAAAGACTTGAAGACGTTTCTAAGACAGAGTATATGGAACTTGGTAACAGAATGGACTGGATTAGAGGAATGGAAGGGAGCTGTCCAGAAAGACTTCCAGTTTTTTGGTTTGAGCTACTGGGTGGTAGTGCTATTCAGGGAAACAAGAAAAATAGTCAAAGAAGCAGATTTCAATATTCTTTCATTTTATTTGTTCATTTATTCAGTAGACATTTATTCAAGGCCCATTATATGTTATGAATAGACAAGTAAATCAATGATTACAGTGCCCTGTGATAAGTGTCACTGACAGAGGTATACACAGGGGAGCAATTGAATAAATAGGACAGATATATAAAAGTCACACTGAGGAATTAGGGTAAGCTCTTGCAGGAGACAATGCCTAATCTGATTTTTTAAAAAATTGAGGTAAAATTCTCATAACATAAAACATTCTCATAACCCTTTTTAAGTATACGATTCATGGGCACTTAGTACATTCACAATGTTGTTCAACCATCACCTCTACTTAGTTCCAAATATTCCGAGTTTTGAAGGGTGACTAGGAATTTGCTTGATGAAGCAGGGGGTGAGGGAAAACATTTTAGGATATGAAAACAGCATGCTTGACCACATGAAGACCAGAAATAGCATGAATGGAGTGAATGCAGATGGAGGAGAAGTAGAAGACAAGACTAGAGAGGGCCTAATAATAATATGTTCAAATTTTACCTTGATCCTGAAGGCGTGCAAAATTCTTAAAGGGTGCTAAGCTGGGGCTTGACGTGATCAAGTTTGCAGTTCAGAAAGATAACTCTGGAAATGGTACTGGTGGTACTTTAGATGGGGGAAAACCAGGAAGATGAGAGGGGAGATTTTATGCAGTCATCCAGGTCAGAGATGATCAAAGTCTAAACGAGGACAATGGTAGTAATAATGGAGGGAACTGAAAACAGGACATGATGAAGATGCTGAATTTACATTACTTGATGACTTATTAGACATCAGACTATATAGGAAGAGTATTGTATGATTCCCATCATTCTGCTTTGGGTGAATGGGATGATGGTAGTGACATCTGGGGTGAAATTTTGGGGGAAAATGTTTAACACAGGTTGGTGAGTTTCCTGAGATTCAACTAAGTGAAGGGTCTTAGAGTCAGTTTAATAAATGGATCTGGATCTCAGAAGAGAGATCTAGTATAGAGAGAGAGTTGAGAATCTTCTTTCTATTGGTAAACAAAGTCATGAGATTAGAAGTCGTCACTCAGGAAAAGTGTACAAAGAAAAATGAGCAGAGAACCTAGGGCTGAGCTTTGGGAACTAATATTTAAGGTGTGCAAAGGGGATAGAGCTATATGGTTAAAAGATGTGGTCATACTGAGGCCAAGATAGAGTTTAGCAGCAGGGGGAAAAACTGGAATGGAAGTGAAAACGTAGTTGGGGGTGGGGGAGGGAAATATTGGCCTCGTTCAAAAGGGGTCTATAGACCAATGATATTGCTTGGCCTAAGTTATTATCACTGGGGCCCCAACAGACAATACAAATCTCTCTACTCCAAAATCAGCAATTTATTACTTATCTATAAACTTGTTAGAAGCAATTTCCCAAGTACATACAATTTCTTCTCAAAATAATTTTATGGAATGAAGACAAATGTTCACCAATTATGGCTTATGTCCCTCAAGAAAAGATTTTTTTAAATCCCCTGCAGTCTCCCCCTCCCAGTTCTGAGGCCTGAAAAGGTATCAGTTCTTGGGTCAAAGGGGTCAAAGAGAAGAGAAGGTGGCAAAATCTTGAGCTGTCCTATCAAGGCAGGAACCACCTCCATTCTTTCTTTGGTCCAGAAACTCTCCTTTAGCTTCTTATGACCAACTTTTCATAGCTGCCTCTTCTTTTTGCTACCCAGGCCCTGAATCCCTCAGATAAACCTGAGAAGGGTGCCTGGGTGAATATGTTTGTGGGGAGCCCTGGCAAAATTTACGGTTGCTCTGGGTATGGGAAATAGGGCCCAAACTAAGATTCTTAGGTCCTATTTCCTTTTCCCTTCCCCCACATTCCCCCTCTTCACCCATTATTTCCATGTTTGCTTGTATGGATTAAAACTTGGAAGGGTTGGTAGAGGGAGGCCTGACATCACTTTTTCTTGAAATGCTGTAACTCTGACAGATGTCTGGGGGCCCTTTACCTTTCCTTGCCTTACCTGGGCATAGCCTTCTAGGGAATGAAGAAGCTGAGCCCCTGGAGTGAGAGTGGAAGGACAGGTTTATGCTGGTTTCCAGGGACTCTAATCTCTGCTTATTAAGTTGTGTGAATACAAGGGAGGAAGAGCAATGACTGACTCCTTTAGGGCTTCCGTAAAGGCCTCTACTTTTTAAAAGGAAAGCTGTTTTTCTTGGGCATTTTGGCCCTCATTGTCTTGCTGGAAGTGATGAGGGCCCCAAAGCCCTGTTTGTGGGAGAACGCATAGGCAGAACGTCGAGAGCTTGCATGTTTCAATTTGGTCCGGATTGGGTGTGGCAGTGGATGTCTCATGCAATGATGAATTCTGTCAATAATCTAAAGCCAAAGCATGGGGGACAGGGTTTTTATCCACAGAGGCAAAGGCAAAGAGGGTCATGAATTATATCTGGGTAGATTTCCTGTCCCACTCACCTCGTCCACACTGGCGGGCCAGAATAGTGGTTTGAGAAATTGGTACCCAATCACAGGCAACATACAGAGGACCACGCTGAGGACAATACTCAGCCACATTTGCGGCAGGTTCAGAGTGTTCCTGGCCACACCTGTAAACAATGAGCCAGAAGGGAAAGGCAGAACCAGAGCCTAGAGGAAAGGGGCTGCCAGCCAGAACTTAGGTCTATCTCTTCAGTCCAAAGAAAGAAGTTATTGATTTGGAGACAGTTAGTCTCCTGAGAAATAATATAAATGTGAAAGGATTGCACTGAGGTTAGGTCCTTGGTGCAGCCAAAGTCACTGTGAATTCACATGCCTTTGTCTCCCTCTAAAGGCCGGGCAGGGCAGGAGAGGTGGGGATAGGTTATAGGAATCCTAGAGCATTGGCCTGGACACAAAAATGGGATAGAGGGCTTTGGAAGGGAAAAATGAGTGGCTTGACAAGAGGTAGGAACCAGCTACATCTACACATCGACTCTGTCTGTATTTTGTCCTCATCAGAGTGGAAATGAGAGAGAGGGAAATTAATGTGGGAGATAAGAAGGCAGTATGCCACAGTAGAAAGGACATTGGACTAGTAACCAGGGGACCTAGATTTGAGTCATTTTTTTTAAAACCTCCAGTCTCTAAAATGGTGTAATAATCCTTGCTCTGTCTATCTCACAGGATGCTTGTAGAGACCAAATTAGGTAAGAAACTTAAAAATATCTTAGAGACTCTAATGAGGTAAAATATTTCACCTAGCTAGATTTTGAGTCCTTTTAGGGCTGAGACCATGTCATAATCATATATATATACCCACAGAGCCTAACACAGTAATAGCTGCTCAGTAAACATTTATTAAACAAGTGTGCTTGGTTCACACTACCACCCCCAGCCCCAGCCCCTTGCCACAGACTGGGCAGAATCTTACCTAGGAACTGGAAGATGTTGGGGAACATTAGGCACAAGCCATCACTGTACAGGAAGAATAAGATGCAAAAGTAGAAACCCAGGCTACCCCAGGTGAAGATGTGGCTTATCATTGTCCAGTAGGTTGTCTCCAGGGCAATCTGAAAAGCACCCTCTTATGTTCATTAGTCTACAACCTGGAACCTGTCAGCCACCTCCCTTCTCCAATTTTGTAAAGGAGGATGCTCCCTTCCCACCTTCCCTCCCTCCTTCCCTTCCTTTCTTCCAGACAGGCTCCCCACCCAATCCCCTTACCCCACCACTGGCCACACCTGCATTGTGACCACACAGAGCAAGGAGGTCTGCACTATCATGGAGAAGGACTGGTAGTCGGAGATTTCCTTCCCATCACTGCGCACTGAATTGTAAACGGTCCCCATAGGGATAAAGAACAGCACTAAGGAACTGTAGATCCCATGCATCAAACACTTCACAAATTCCTTCTTGTTGAAATAGAGGTTGCGCTGGCCTGGCTCATACAGCTCTGGGAAACATAGGCTCCATGTTTCATTCACATCCTGGAAGCACCAGAGGGTAAGAAGGAAGGCTCAGGGTCTCTCCATAGAAGATCCCATCTCTAACAGAGTAGAGGCTTCTCCCCTTACTGAGTCTGCTGTTAGGCTGCCTAGGAGCTTCCTCATGGATTACTTGAGAAGTGGAACCAGAGAACAGAGCAGTGACCACAGACACTTCCTAAAGTCCTACTCTCCAGGCAAGGATATACGTGGTGGAAGAAAGCTAGAAGGGTAAGATGCGGAGTTAAGAAAGGGGGCAATTAGGATTGGGACTAGCTGAAGGGAGGACTGGAGCTTGGGATGGGGAAGGCAATTGGGACATGAGTCCCCAGTTTTAAGTGTTCCTTTAGTTGAGTATCCTTTGTGTCAAAAGCCAGTTGGAAGAAAGTGGGAAGCCAATGGGGACAAGTTAGTCCCTTAGAGGTATCTATGTTCTGTGATGCTCCTCCCATTCCCATAGCTACTGGGAATTCAGGTGAGGGAATTCTGTATGTGGATGACATTGGATCATCTTCATCTGCTAAATCCGAAACTTTGGATAACAAAGTTGGAGGCTTGTTTTGAGAGGTTGTGGATCCCTAGAATTAGACCATTGAAGCTGGATAGGACTGTTGAATGACATAATTCACCCCTCTTGTTGCTCTGAGGCTGGCAGCTACTTCACGGAGAATTTCCCTTCCTACCCCGATGGAGACCAGGAACCATGATCCCATGATGTCTTCTTTCAGCTACCTTATTCCTCTTTGGAGGCCCCTTTTCTATTCCATGTGCCCAGGACTGGAGATTGGGTAGAAGAGGAGGGAGAGGTAGGGCACCAGGACCCTCAATGCCCAGGGAATTTCTGAGAGGGCTAAATGGTATCCCCTAGGCTAACTCCCTATGATTCAAGGTATCATACCCATACTCCCATGTTTGGCCTTCAGGATTCCCACCTAGGCCTCCCTGAATTGGCTTATCTCATTATCTCTCTATGGGTCACTCCTTTCTTGAAGCCCCTTGCTTTACCTAGTCCTGCACCAATAACTCTATTTCCTTTCACTTGTGTACACACTCAATTTACTGTACAGCACAATTTCTGTGTCTCTCTCTACAAAGATAAAATTCACACAGGAAAATTTGGATTTCTACAACTGATGATTATTCTCTGTGGCAGAGGATTCTTTACTTTATCCAATGATACCTCTCTAGGTGATCAGCTCCCTCCCTTGCTCTATTAATTATTCCATTTACACTTGACTTTGTAGAGCTTGGCTATTGCTGTCCTCCTCACTCCTGGAAATACTCTTCAAGGGCCCAGGGGCTTCAGCCCTAAGAGGCTTGCTGCTAGTCTTACCTGGTCAAACAGACTCAAGCCCAGGACAGGGAGGGAGGTGTAGACCAGGTTGTAGAAAGTGATAAACCAGGTATCATAAACTGTCTGGAAGAATACCAAGGAGATTTCTTAGATTCTTCTCTTCTCCAAAGTCTCAGCTCCACCTCCCAGGTCCAAGAGAAGCCCTTCTGCCCTCCACCTACCCATCAGCATACTAACCTAGAGCAGGATTTGGATTTCTGAAATCTGACTGAGAAGGCTGACCCCAGACTCTGTTTGGTCCCTGGGTCCCAGGCTGGGGTAAGCCCACATCAAACTTGTTTGTGGCCAACCTGACAAGGCTGATTTAGACCAACCCCACCATGACCTGTACTGCTCCTCCCTACACAGAAAGGACCCAGAGTGGCTGCTAGGGAATGCTAGGTGTACCCCTGCACTCCCAGGCATGTAAGCCTCTGGGTTCTTTATCTGCTTTATGGCATTCAGTAGTTTCTATAACCCTGGACATTTTCTAACACTGGCAAGCAGAAGAGACCTAATGACCCTTCCCCAGCTGGGTGCTTCGTTCTGGGCCTAGAGAGGGCTCCTTTCTTTACTAACCACAAGAGGTCAGCAGTAACACATACATACACGTAGACCTCCCACAAACCAGACTGGCTTTGTTAGACACTAGGGGTAGACAAGCCTACTATTGTCTGCTGACTGGTCTGTTTCCCCTGGAGCCCAAGGTAACAAAGGTAATAGGGATCTCCCAAGATAATCATTCCTGAGGTTGTTTCTCTTTGGGAGTCCTTGAGAGACTCCTGAAAAACTTCTCATAGGAAAAGGGACTTCTCGTAGAACATCAACATCCAAGTGTCACCTCTCCCCACTTCTGTGGGGGAGACTTCATATTCATTAGAGCAAAAACAGGGTGTGTTTGGCAGTGTGCTATGTCTGGGTGAGGAAGGAGAAGTAAAGGGAAGCTGTGTTTCCAAGTATGGTTACAGGTAAATGCCAGAACCAGCCTGTCTGGCAAGACCCAAAGGCCCCTTGAGACTTAGCCTGTTCCATAAAGATTACTCTGGATCCTAAAAACCCTCCCAGATCCAGGAATCTCACCCCCCACCCCCATTACATATGTTTGGAAATTCTAGGTCTCTATGTCATGGAAAAGATGAAAATATCTCATGGGAGAGTTCTGTTGGTAGGAGTCAAGGCCAAGTCAGAGCCAGGACAGAAAAGTTAGTGTTTAGAAGTCTAAGGTTAAGTGTAGGGTTAGGAGATGGGATCATCATGGGTGAGTAGTTTAATGGATAGATGGCAGCATGTTATACACAGGTCTCTAGAGGAGAAGAGGGGTCTGAACTGGCTGAAGTGGGAGGTGATTAGAGAACACCCAGTTGATGAGAGTGGGGAATGCCACTTGACCTCCTACCTGTGCAGAGAACCCGCTGTAGAAGGCATACCAGAAGTGCACCAGAGTGAAGGCAAAGTTTTTGTAAAAGAAGTAGCTGAGAAACTTGCACATGCGATTATAGGACCAGCGGCCATGGACCAAGAGTAGACGCTGAAGGTAGCGGAACTGGGAGAAGGCGTAGTCGCTGTTGAGCATGGCCTGCATTCCCTCCTGGCCACTGATGCCGACTCCAATGTGGGCAGCTGTAAAGAAACCCCAGAAACTTCTCAGCCACAGAGCTTGTCTTCTGGGCTCCCAGCCTGGGAAGTGTAAAAGGAAGGCTGAGATCATGTTGCATAAGCCCCTTATTTTACATTTGAGAAACACTGGTAGGCCCAGCTCAAGGTGGCACTTACTTATGGAGTCTTTGCTCCTTAGTGGGTTGCCCCTCCCCCACAAGTCAGACAACAACTCCTTCATCTGCACTTTGTTTTGGATGCTGCCACTCAAGAACGCCACATACATCTAGTACTAGAAAACTGTCCTTGATGGTTTTGCACCTACTATAGCCATCTGGGCTCTTCCCTACCGCCCAGATGCTGAGGTAAAAATTTCTTGTTATCTCTCGAAGCCACTTAAATCAATTAAAGATGCAGGATGAATGTCAACCTAACATAGTTTTTAATTACCTAAGTTTATCTAAGGAGCTAAAATCCAACTGTTGGGAGGAATACATGATGTACATACTTTGTTAGTAAGAAACGAGTTCTTCAGGAAGCTTAAGGTGACTTTTTCTGGATAAAGCAAGGATTATGCTTGATGGAAGGTAAGACTTAAGTTTCTAAAAGTTTTAATCAGTCTGTTGTAATATAGGCCAAATTCTTTGATCTTCTGGTATATACCTATTACATTGCTTAACAGAATAATTGAAACCTCTAAGGCTCTAAAAGCCAATGAAGTTCTAGAAAGTGGGGAAAAGAGCAAGAACACTTCCTAGTATTGAAGCCGAGGCTGGAATATCTGCTAGTGTTTCCAGTATGGGGAGAGAGGTTGGACTAGAGGACCCCTAGATGTTATCCATATCTCACACAACCACAAGTTGCTGGAGGCTAACAACATTCAGCTGAAATTAGCACCAGTTCCAGCCATTTGCTTCTGTTGGTCCAAAGCATCAGTAAGTTTGCTATTCTTCTCCAGCCAGGGGAGTCAGGGCAAGCTCTTGGGAATATTGCCTCAGAGAGGAAAAGATCCCTGCATCAGGCCACACAGCTAATTCCCTGGTTGGGCAGCCCTGTAGTCTGTCTAACATTGCTCAGCCCTACAGCCTTCAAAAAAGGAACAGACCACGACTCCTGCCCAGGGTCCTTTCTGTGGGCTTCGATGCCATCTCAGAAAGATGGTGTTGTAGTTGCACAGCCTGTCGTTCTGTGATTATGCGCACGTGTTCTTATTGGAGCCATGGGTATCTGAGTGTGTGTGAGTGTTACGTACATGAACCTGAACGTGTGTGCATGACTGTGGATGTGGGCTGATGTAATGATGTGTAAACAAGTGGGAACTGAGGTGTAGAGGAACATGAATGAAGCTGCAAAACACTATAAATGTACAATACATATGATATGCAGGAGAGTGAGCCAGCAACACAGTGCCACCCAGATCAGTTTTGCCCATGGAAGAAGGGAAGAGCAAGCCCGTGGCTAGGCACTACAGCCCCCCCACCCCTCACATGCCTTTGATCATGCTGACGTCATTGGCCCCATCCCCGATGGCCAGTGTCACCGCCTTCTTGTACCTCTTCACCAGCTCTACCACCTGGGCCTTCTGAAGGGGTGTCATCCGGCAGCAGATCACTCCCTTGCACATGCACGCCGTTCGCAGCAGTTCCAACTCCAGGTTCCCTTCTAGAGCGTGGGCCTGCAGCACCAGGACACACCCACATTCCAGGCTGCCCCAAAAGACTCTTGGGACAGAACCTTCCTAGGCCCTCTCCTTCCCCTCCATACTCCCCTGTCAGGCAGAGCTACTCCCCAGGTGTTCCACTCCCAAGGGCAGCCAAGCCCCCAAGTCAGTTCTAGGCATCCTGACCCAGTCTCCAGTGGAAAACCAGTGAGGGTCTCTCACTGGGTCAAATCAGTTGACTGGGTTATAAGGCCAAGTGAGTTTTTGGAGGACCTGGTTCTGCTCACTTTCCCCCTTCCCCTATGTGATGGGCCACATCAGTAGTGAAGAATTTGGATAAGAAAGGACTATGCCCTTGGCTTCTCTTTCCTCGTTATTCCTGCCTAGAGAAGGCTGGGGAAAGGTGTCTGACAGGCAAGGGCACCTGAAGGAAGGGGGAATAGGGTAACTCATGGAATAGCGAAAGGATCTTGAAATCTCCCTGAAGTGGGTTGGACCTAGGAAAAAAGTTCCTTGGAAGAAGAGAACAGAGTTGTAGGTCTGTGTTGCCCACCAGACTGTAGCCATTGATGATCAAGCCGTAGTTGCCATTGGGCATCTCCTCGGGTATTTTGAAGGGCATTCGGGGATTTGTGGTGAGGTAACTGTTTACTGGGTCTGATTCCAGTAGAGACTCAGGTTTCATCTTTTCCCTTGCTGACCTGAAAGCCAAGAGTAATGGTTAGTGTCTGACCTGAAGCCCCAGAGCTTAGGAAGGAAAATGTGTCCCAAAGTGAAAGTGAGCAAGGTGGATATAGAGCCTCTGCAGAGCACCTCCCAGGGCCTCATACTCAACTGCCTTCTGAGACCTGCCACTGCCTTAGGTCCCAGACCATCTACATACAACACTTCTCCACCTCCACACTCCAACTCCTTGAGCCCTAATGCTTCTTCACAAAATTCTCTCGAATATTTTAGGTTTTTTTGTTTTTCCCTCCCCCATTTCTTCTCTGTTCCTTCTGGTAATGTAGGAGCCATGCTGGGTGAAGTGATGGGTGGGAAATCTTGGTTCCAGGGACAGGCTGTGGCAGCTCTCCCATCGTACCTGAGTTCTTGCCGAACAGTCTCATCATCCTTGCCTTCCACGATAAACATCCCATCCATTTCATCCTCAAATATGTTACAGGCATAGGCAATGTTCACAGCAGTCTCTGCAGGGCAAGGGGGAACACAGGTCGCATTTTGGCTGGAACAAGGTCTTTACAGTGTACAGGTACAAAGGCACTAAACTGGCCTGCAGAGCCCATATGGCCATATTTGCCATGGATGCAGTCAAAGTGTGTTTTTCGTGAGCCAGTGGAGACTATACTCAAACATCCAGAGGAAAATGTCTACCTGGTATAGACTTGCAAGTTATTTATCAATAACTAGGATCATTCTGGCTTAGCTTTCTCTGCAAAGCCTTCCCTTATTTCTTAAAGCAATTCCTGTCTGTATTCACTTCTCCCGGCAATCTGGGTATATTTCCTTGAACAGCACTGTGCCTGTTTCTATGCTAGATTTTACGGGGGACTGAGATATGTTTAGGTTGTAGTCTTTCCTTTGCATCAAGAAATCTGGAATTTGGAATAAAGTCATACTAAGGGAAACAATTTTTTTTTAATTAAGTCCTGAATCTTGGCTACAAGTAGTATCAAAATTCAGAGGAGAGATTGCAATTGTCTTAGAAAGTTTCTTATAGCAAGGTCTTAAAGGATGAGTAAGATTTGTTTAGGGGGAAAAAGAATTTCAAATGGGGAAGCAATCCAAACAGAGCGCATAGAATAGGAATTGGTTTGGGACATAATGAAGATATGGTCACATTACAATGGAGATAAGGATGTGTAGGTAGCAACAGATTATCAAGGTCTTGAAGTCCAGACGGTGGAGTCCGACTTTACCATGTGAAGTTGCTGTAGGTACCTGAGTAGAGGAGTAATGTCACAAAAGCAGTATTTTAGGAAGGTTGAACTGATGGTTGTATCTAGGCTATATTGAAATTAATAAGGTCAAGAGACAGATCAGTTCAGAAGTTTTTGCAGAAGTACAGCCAACAGGGGACAAAGGCTAAACTAGGGTGGTGGCATAGTTAAGAGGATTTTCAGAAGAATTAGTGGGACATGGTAAGAGAGTAAATCTTTGGGACAACAGAGAGGGTATAGTCAAAGACAACCCTAAAAGTTTTTAGCTTGTGAGTTCTTGGATGACAGAGGCCATGTCTGACTGATTCATCTCTGTGTTCTCCATGCCTAATACAGTATCTGGCTTAAAGTACTATATATGCTTAGCAAATTATATGCAAGACTGGGAGTGAAGGTGTCCTCTAAGGACTTGACCTGGGTTATAAGGTATTTGTCAAATAAATGGCTAAGAAAAAAAGGACATGAAAAAGAAAAAGAAGAAATGACTAAGGTGGACAGGGAAGAGGATTGGTCAGGCAAGGAGCTCCCCTTTACCTTGCTTATCTCCAGTTAAAACCCAGATTTTAATTTTGGCTTTGTTCAGGGTGATGATCGTCTCAGGTACTCCATCCTGCAGCTTGTCATCTATGGCTGTGGCCCCTAACAGCTTTGAACAGAAATATCAGTGAGTGAGGCAAAGGAAGAGGCTCATTGCATTTAGTGGTACCCAACAACTCAACTGGCACCTCAGCATCCTCTTTAGTAAGCTGGTTCTGTCCTGGCACGAGGACCCCAACGGTATAAAACTCACTATACTCTGCCCCTCAACAGACAGCTTTTCAACCACACACTGAAATCAAATTTAGAAACACAGAATATAAGGAACCAAAGAGGGAAAAGACTTGCCCAAGTCATACATGAAGCTTTGTGCCACTTCTAAATCCTCTGTTTCTCAACACACTCTCACTTCTCCCTTGCTTCATAGCACGTTTCCTGGCTTTGGTCTCCAGAGGCAGTGGGTCCCAGACAAGGGATCCCCAAATCCAACTCCAGTTTTTCTTTCAACTCTAAAAGGGCTTGGGTGAACTTCATTTGTTTGTACCTACTGAGGGCCTCTAAGGTTTTCAAGGCCTTTCCCACACTACACTGAAAGTATGTTGGTCCAACAACATGCCGTCTCTCAGTGATACCCTAATAGTACCGACTGACCACAGGGATGGGCACCAGCACTGGGTCTGAGGAACTGACAGCCGGACAAACTACTGACTGATTTCTGCTAAGCCTCTAAAAGGACAGAATAGAAATACTAACCACAGAACTGACTGTGGAAGGAGCTTTGTGACCTTTGGGATCTCTACATTTTCCCATTTGGTATCAGCAATTTCTCTTTGTATAGCAGAACCTGTATCAATCTGGTCAAAAATTTTGGGGTCATCCTTAACTTCTTTTATCATATTCTATAATCTAAACCATCAGCAAATTCTGTTTGTGCTACTTTTAAAAGTGTACAGAATTTGAATATTTCTCACCACTTCCACTACTTCTATCTGGTCCAAGCCATTATCATTTCTCACCTGTACTATTACAACTACTTTCTTTCTTTCTTTATTGGGATATAGTTGTTTTACAATGTTGTGCTAGTTTCTACTGTACAGCAAAGTGGAGTTCCCTGTGCTATACAGCAGATTCTCATTAGTTATCGATTTTATTCATATTAGTGTAAATAGGTCAATCCCAATCTCCCAGTTCATTCCACCCCCTCTTCCCCCCACTTGGTGTCCATACGTTTGTTCTCTACGTCTGTGTCTCTATTTCTGCCTTGCAAACTGGAAAAGCAACTACTTTCTAATTGGTCTCCCTGGGTCTGCATTTGCTCCCCTACAGTATAATCGCAACATGGCAGCCAGACTGATCATTTTTAAAGCTATCACATCACTTCTCTGGTTGAACTCTTCAACTGTTTTCCATGTCTCATTATAAGTCTTTATACGGGCCTGTCAAGACCCCTTACTGCTTCTCTGTTTCATGTCCTTTTATTGTCTCCTCCTCACTTACACTGTACCAGCCACATGAGCTGCCTTGCTGTTCTACTAACAAATTAGGTCTGCTCCTGTTTCAGGGTCCTTGTTCTTGTTGTTCCTTCTTTCTGGAAAACTGATTCCCCAGAGATCTGCTTGGTTTGCCACCTTCTTCAGGTCTCTGCTCAGATGTCTCCTTCATAGTGAAGACTAAGCACCCTATTTAAAATAGCAATTATACTCTACCCTCTACAACACACACACATATGCTGATACTCCCTACCTTTCTTCCTCGCTTTATTTTCTTCCATAGAACTGTCATCACCTAACATACTGTATATACTTACTTTTTTGTCTGTTTTGCCTACTACTACATGCTCAGGGCTTAAAACAGTACCTGGCACATAGGAGGCACTTAATAAATATGTTGAATGAATGAGTGAATATTATTGTCTTGATTATCCCATCAATTAGTTCTGGATCATCTAATCTGTACATTATTCAGACCCTGATTTCTTAGCTTCTGTGGACAGCTTTGGGATAAGAAACACTACCAGAAAGATGAAATTTACAACAAGTACATTCTTTCCTTATTTATGGATTTCAAAGATCCAAGATATCCTGAATCAGCTTGGATTCCAGTATCTAGTATCCAGAGAGAGCCTGAACCTATTATTTGCTGGAAGCCATTCTCAGAGCCCTTGCTCAGTCTCCTGACTGCTCCCCCGCCCCCAATCCTGCCTCCAATCTGTCCCTGGCTTCCTCACACTAACCATCAGGTCTTTTTCGATCTCTTCACAGACCATTGATATTTTATCTTCCCGATCCTCCAAAGACAGATAGGCTTCACTGTGCTTCCTGCTCCAGTCCTGGAAGAATGCATTGTCCAATTCTCGGTAGGCCACCATGAGGGTGCGAAGGCCATCACTGGCAAAATCCTGGAAGACATGTGTGTGCACTGAGTGGACTTGGGCTGGGTTAGGGCTGAGTTAAGGAATGACAGACTAACCCCACAGGCTCCATCTGCCTGCAAGACAGGGTTTATTGGTTAGTATCACAGGGCTAGTACCTAGCCTAACCAGAAAGCACCTGTTGAGTTTTCTCAGTCAAACGTCCTAAGGATGGCACCAGCATAGCTGGGGATAAAGGTTGAGAGTAATTCTGAGAGACAGAAGATTCTAACTTCCACTTGTGGTTAGGTAATTTGCTGTGTGACCCTCGTAAAGAATGACACCTTCTAGATTTATTTCTTGTAAAATTGGGATAACAATTCACCCTCTAAAGAGAAGATAATGATGTCTATAATATGCGAAAGAAGAGAGTAATAAAGTAAAGAGGAATTCTTATAATAATCAAGGGTGTTACTGTTTTTTTTACAGGCTTACATTCATTTATTTTCATCTCTCCCTGCCTTCCTTCATCAAGTATTCAATGGGCATCTCAAATAGCAAATTTGTGTATTTGTCTACAGCTGGTTTGCTCAGTTGATTAGTCATAGCCAGTAGTGTTAATGAAGCCACTGCTGAAATGCTCTCTGGGTGAGTTAGCATCTTTTGCTCTTTGGCCATCAGTATATCCTAACCACGCATAGCTAACTATCTTACGGAAGTATACTCTTGGTTATAAGGAAAGCTAGGTGAGAGTGTGGGTAATTTAGGGCACAATTCATATTTAACTGAAGGAGGGTTAGAAGCAGATTTTGTGCGTTGAGAATTGCACATGAATAACAATTCTACATAATCACTGTTTTTTTTTTTTGTTTTTTTTTTTCTGTTGCACCGTGCACGGCATGTGGGATCTTAGCTCCCCAGCCAGAGATCAAACACGTGCCCTCTGCAGTGAAGGTGAAGTCTTAACCACTGGACTGCCAGGGAAGTCCCCATAATAACTTAATAGTGAGCTTCAAAATAATTCACTTTGGCATTATAAGAGCAAAGAGAAACAGAATTTATCATCTTGATATTTTGTTCTTAGTTCTCTGTGTAACTCCTGAGTACTTCATGTTAGCTGTCAGGTAAAATTAATATAAGGCAGTATCTGCAGAGAATGCAATCTCTTAAACCTCTGTACTGTTGGCAGGTGAAGCTATAAAAAAGAAGGCTGAGAGAAGATCTCAAGAGACTTCTTAAGAAGGAAATATCTCCATACTGTTTTCCATAGTGGTTGTACCAGTTTATATTCCCACCAACAGTGTATGAAGGTTCCCTTTTCTCCACATCCTCTCCAACCCTTGTTATTTGTCTTTTTGATAATTAAAAATAGAATCACCATATGATCCAGATCCAGCTATTCCACTTCTGGGTATTTATCCAAAGAATATGAAATCACTAATTCAAAAAGATACATGCACCCCTGTGTTCACTGCAGCATTATTTACAACAGCCAAGATATGGAAACAACCTAAATGTCCATTGATGAATGGAATACTACACAGCCAGAAAAAGTAGAAATCTTGCCATTTGTGACGAGCTGGATGGAACTTGAGGGTATTACACTATGTGAAATAAATCAGATAAAGAAAGATCAAACACCAAACGATTTCACTTATATGTGGAACCTAAAAAACAAACAAATGAACAAACAAAACACAAACTCATAGATACAGAGAATAGATTGGTGGTTACTAGAGGGGAAAGGGGTTGGGGGTGGGTGGGTGAAAGAGGTGAAGGGGGTCAATTGTATGGTGATGGGTGATAACTAGACAAAGTGGTGATCACTTTGAAGTGTATACAAAAATCAAATTATAATGGTGTACCCCTGAAACTTATATAATGTCATCTACCAATTTTACCTCAATAAATAAATAAATAAATATTCAGCCATTTAAAATATACATCAGCCATTTTATAAATTTATTTATTTTATTTTTGGCTGTGTTGAGTCTTCATGTCTGTGTGAGGGCTTTCTCTAATTGCAGCAAGCGCGGGCCACTCTTCATCGCGGTGCGTGGGCCTGTCACTATTGCGGCCTCTCTTGTTGTGGAGCACAGGCTGGCTTTCTCTAATTGCAGCAAGCGCGGGCCACTCTTCATCGCGGTGCGTGGGCCTGTCACTATTGCGGCCTCTCTTGTTGTGGAGCACGGGCTCCAGACGCACAGGCTCAGTAGTTGTGGCTCATGGGCCCAGTTGCTCCGCGGCATGTGGGATCCTCCCAGACCAGGGCTCGAACCCGTGTCCCCTGCATTGGCAGGCAGATTCTCAACCACTGTGCCACCAGGGAAGCCCCAACATCAGCCATTTTAAAAAAAAGAAGGAAGAGATATGGCAGAAACTGATTTTTCATGATACTGATAAGAGGACTTGGCAAGCTTAACAATACACTGACAGATTCTTAATCCATTCAACAAATACTTTAGCAGCCTGTGTTAACATTATTTTTTACTTATCCCTTACTAGTATGTTTTTTTTTTCTCTTGTGGTGGGCAAACTGGGGCCCTGGGGCCAAATTATGACTGCTGCTTGTTTTTGTGTGACCTGTTTGCTGGATTCCTGTCTTAGAGGGCTTGTAGCTGTGCTTCTGCATGAGTGGGTTTCTGGAACTTGACTCTTATAGGTGTATCCTCAGTGGTTAATAGACTGTAGTGTTTTAGGCTCCACTATGTGTATCTGTTAAGGTTGGAAGCAGGTCAAAAGATCTGAAATAGTTTTATGACCCCTCTTTGAAGCCAGTCTGTGGAAATGCTCATTGAGAAGATACCCTAATTCATGAGTTCTGGAAGGTTAAAAGACAAGTTTTCAGAGTAGCCCATAAAACACACACACACACACACCAAAAAACCAAAACTGTGGCCTCCCTCAGGAAACCAGTATAAGACATAAGAGTTGCCCTATGTGGGACACTTCAATGACTTTTTCAAAAACTTGAGATATGTACCATAAAATCCACCCTTTTAAAGTATACAATTAAGCGGTTTTTAAATATATATATATATTCATAAAGTTGTGCAACCATCACTATTATCTTATTCCCAAACATTTTCATCACCTCTGAAAGAAACCCTGTGTCTGTCAGCAGTCATTTCCATTCCGTTTTCTTCTAGCCCCTGGTAACCACTAATCTACTTTCTGTTCTATGGATTTGCCTATGCTGGACATGTCATATAAATGAAATCGTAAAATATTGGCCTTTTGTGACTGGCTTCTTTCTCTTAGAATAGTGTTTTCAAGGTTCATCCACATTGTAGCATTTATAAGTATGTCATTCCCTTTTGTGACTGAATAATATTCACTGTACAGATTTATCATATTTTATTTATCCATTCATCCATTGATGGGGATCTGGGTTGTTTCTACTTTTTTGCTATTATGAATAATGCTGCTATAAATATTAGTGTACACATTTTTGTGTGAATATAAATGTTCATTTCTCTTGGGAATATACCTAGGAGTGGAATTGCTGGGTCATATGACAACTCTATGCTTAATGTTTTCAGGAAATGCCAGACTGTTTTACAAAATGGTTGCATCATTTTACATTCCTGTCAGCAATGTATGAGGGTTACAATTTCTCTGTATCCTTGGCAATGCTCATTATTGTCTGGTCATCTTTTCGATTTTAACTACCCTCGTGGTGTGAAGTAGTATATTGTGATTTTTGATTTGCTTTTCCCTGATGGCTGACACTGAACATCTTTTCATGTGCCTTCTGGCCATTTGCTCTCTGACTTCTATGAGTTAATGTGGGGCCAAGCCAAAATGGCTCTAATAAAATAGCACTTCCTCCAACCTATTTCTTCTTTAAAATATTTTTCTGATCTGCCCCTTCCCCATCACATCCCCTGTCCTATTCCCCCAACCCTATATATATCCAGGTTTAAGGGTAGAAACCCCAGCGAGCATGAATCTGGTTTTCCCTTCTAATGTCAGCAGACTGAATCCAATCTCTCTTTCTGACATATCTCAAGTCCTAGAGGGTGGAAGTGGGGTGGGGTAGGTAGGTACCCATGGGGATTCTAATCCTGTAAGTAACATAGGATGGTGTCAAACAGTCCTCTACACAGCCCAGGCCTGGTGCCTTCTGCTCCATACCCTAAAAGCAGCCTTTTCCCATCATGGCTGGTGGGGTGGGGCCTCCCATACCAGCAGGCCCTATTCTTTTAATTAATTAATTAATTAATTAATTTTTTACTGCATTGGGTCTTCATTGCTGCACGTGGGCTTTCTCTAGTAGTGGCGAGCGGGGGCTACTCTTCATTGCGGCGCGCGGGCTTCTCATTGCGGTGGCTTCTCTTGTTGCGGAGCACGGGCTCTAGGGCGTGCAGGCTTCAGTAGTTGTGGCACGCGTGCTCCGTAGTTGTGGCTCACAGGCTCTAGAGCGCAGGCTCAGTAGTTGGGGCACACGGGCTTAGTTGCAGGCTCAGTAGTTGTGGCACACGGGCTTAGTTGCTCCACGGCATGTGGGATCCTCCCGGACCAGGGCTTGAACCTGTATTCCCTGCATTGGCAGGCGGATTCTTAACCACTGCGCCACCAGGGAAGTCCAGCAGGCCCTATTCTGAAGCAAATTCTAGATGTGACCACAGGACCTCCCGAGCCAGGAATTATAGAATGAACGGTTCTGACTGTGGTTAAGTGCTCCCACAACACAATCCTCATCATGCCCCTGGGATCCTGGGCCACCCAACTCCTTCACACAGAAGGTGGCAATGTGGTCAGTGAGAATCCCACAGAATGAGGTAGTTTTTATTCTTCTATCAATTAAAGAGACACAGACACCAATCTACCCCACACTGAAACACACTGACATGGGGACATATATATGGACACACATCCAGATACACAGAGCCATCCACAGCTTCCCTCCCCTGCAACCTAAACACTTACATCTAAATGTTCCATGGTCACGTCTCTGAGGGATCTACAGGATGGATGAAGTAGCTGAGAGAGGATCGTGTCTGCCCCCTTGCAGAATAACATTACGCGATCTTCAGGTGTCCTCACTAAGGATAAGCAAATTAAGCAAAGTAACCATTGTTACAAGAACTTGTCTGGGCCACTGAGAGATGGCAGGAGGCTGTTCCCATGACATTTGTTTCTGACACCTTTGGGGGCTAAGCACTCAATGAGTGGTCACACAGGATGAGTGATGTGGTGAGGGCTGATGAGAATGAGAGAGGACCTTCTGGAACCAGTTTTTCCATGGGTTCAGTATCACCTATGGAAGACTCTGATACAGAATCACATTTAACTTCTCAAGTCCAAGTTCCAGACCAAGGCCCACACCTAATAAGGACCAAGGATGAAAAATGATTTTCTTCCTCTTCAGCCTGAGGCCCAAACTAACTGAGAGCAAGATAGTATTAATTTCCTCTATATTGTCTGCCCCCATTTCTTATTCCAAGTTCAGGCTTTATGGGTTTATTCTCTGTTCTTATCTTGGCTTTGAGGGTTCTGACAAGCCACTACCCAGGATCACTAAATAAGGGCCTAGCACATGGCAGTAAGCTCACATATGTGTATATGTGAGAAAATATAAAGGATTATGAGAGAGAAAGTGGGAATGGCTATGTATTTGTATTTGAGGCAGAGTGCCTGTGAAATGGCATGTGGGCAGGAGAAAACATTTGTGTGTAGATAGAGGAGAAAGTCAACGTGTGAATGTATATGAAATACAAGGGGAGAGGGCCGACGAGGAGGGGCACCCACCAATAACAGACATCCTCTTGCGCACATTGTTGAAGTCCAAAATAGCCAGTAGTTGGTAGATTCTGGTTTCCCCCATTTCAACTACCATGATTGTCTCAGATGTGCGGGAACGGAACACAAAGCCAAAGTTCCTGGCAGCAGTGACCAGGGCACTTTCATCTGGGGACTGAGCCTGGTAAGTCAGCTCACCTGGCAGGAGAGAAGAGAGCAGCCAGAGCCCATAGAGATGTGCAGATGAAGTCCACCCAGAAGTGAGACTGTCTTCCAAGTGGCTTACATAAAGATGGAGCCCAGGAGGGGACATCTTTCTTCAAAATTTCCACACAAGCCTGGCCCTAAAAGGCCAGGTTGCATAGAACAGGTCAGTTTTTTCATTCTTTCCAATATTCTCAACTCATTTCACAGACCTGAGTTAGTATTACAGAAGTACATGGAACATGTGTACAAACAAACAAAACATAGGCAGTTGCTTTCCAACTTTAGCGGGTAAAGATGGCTCAGGAGATTGTTAAAAATGAAGGTTCCTGGGCCCCACCCAAACTTACTGAATCCAGAATCACAAAATCTGGGAGGATGGCCCAGGAAATTGAATTTTAACAAATCTCCTGAGTGAGTCTCATGCATATGGTCCTACATAAAGTGCTCCTGCATAAGACTGGCCGCACTTTGATGAACACTGCTATAAGGTAATAAGATTGATAGTTTAGTAAACAATTAAAAAAAATATATATATATGAATGAGTATTGTCACCTTTGAAACTCTCACCCTGGGAAGGTAAATGACTTACTCTGTTGAATCAATCTTTCAATCTGATATTACTCAAGACATTTCTGGAACTCCTCTTTTAGAATAATCCCCATAACCTGAGATATGTTTTAGATTATTTCTCTTTTGAAGGTTAATTTGATTTTTGAAAACAGTTATACATCATCAGAATCTTATACTTGTGAATAAGGTAGGTGGGGGAGTATAATTTTAAGTCAGACATAAGATGTGTCTATGGGATAATAAGATTACTTTCTTGTGTGTTTCCTACCTTGTCACTCAAGGCAGTAAACATAGACAAGTCCAAATATGCTTCAAGTAATACCAACTTGTTGGAATGTCAGACCCGGAGAGGGTTGTGGAAGGGTGGGAGCTCATGGGGCCAGAAGACATGAGATTTGGGTTCTTACCCCACTTATACCTTTCTTAGCTATAGGATTTTAGTTGTCACAATGTCTTTTTTTAAAAAATTGGGGTATAGTTGCTTTACAGTGTTATGTTAGTTTCTGCTGTGCAGCACTTAATTTCTTTTAGCTTCAGTTTCCTTTGCTATAAAACTAGGATCATTTTTCTTGTTCTGCAGAGGGCTGTTGTGAAGATTGTGGAAGGTAATATAAATGAAAGCAACTTGTAAAATTATAAAGTGATGTACAAATATAAGGTGCTACTCATGGTGGTATTATATTAAGACTACATTGACTTTAAAGGATGTGATTTACTTGGCTGCCTAAATTCTTGTTTGTTAAGGAAAAAAGTCTTCTTAATTTAAAATCAGTAATTTCTCAAAAAGATTTTGATAAATTCATGGATGACATAGTCATATTTGGTTACTAAAGAAATTAGGGTATATGGGGATACCTTTAAATTGTGAAGCAACAAGAGGATGACTCAACTCATCCTTCAGGAAGTCTTATCAGAGGTAGTGGGGTTGATCTTGGCAATAAATCAGATAAACTCTGTGACAGAATATTACAGAGTCTCAAGATCTGAAGCTCGCTAGACAGCACCAAGTTTGACCCCTATCCAATGAATGAATCTTTTTAAGACCAAGAGGTTGTTTTCTACTTGAATATATTCAGTGACTAGGAGCACACTACTTATCTTGACTATCCATTCCATTGCTGGACAACTCTTCCTATTAGAAAGTTCTTTAGATTAAGCCATTACAAACGATATCAAACCATCCCCCCTCCAATCAGCCTAGACTCTATGACATATTCTCAGTCCATGAGGCTTCAAGCCTCTTCTCACCTTCTACTTTCTCTTCTGGTATCACGGTATGACACAATGAGAGTGATAGGAAAAACAAGTGTACCCAGCGATCTCCCCTTTTCACTGCTTCCACCAAAGTCTTGTCATAAAATGAAAACTTAGGATCAGCCAGTCTGTTGTAGGAGAAGTCGACCTTTTCTGTTTTCTGGAACACAAAAGCCAGAACAAACAGCAGCTTGACACTTTATAGAAGGTCGACCTAGGCGCAATTTCTGGAATGTGATGAGAACTCTTAGGAGGATGGGAAAAGAAAAGCAAGATAAGTGAAAGAGACCCTGTGCTGGTTTCTAAGGCCTCTGTAGCTCTGACCTGGACCATCCATTCACTTGGAGAAGATCCATCACACAGGAGACAAGCTAGCACTGCTTGGCAGACCCTTCTTGCCCTCTTTCTACTCCAGCTGTCCTGAATGATTAGTGGCCATCTTCAGGCTCTGTTCTTCCAAGTCCCAAATCCATGATAAATCAAACCTGAGGACATGAGAGAGTAACTGTTCCCTGTTAGTAAATGGTTTCTGGAAAAAGTCTTGTCTCTGGCTGTCCTTGGCCTGATTTTGGGAACTGGGAAGGGAGCTAGGTACAATGACATCACTGTGTTGCACTATTCCTATTTTACCCCACAAGGGGGCTAGAGAGGAATATTGCAAGACAGAGGCAAGGCTGTATAACAAGGAAGCTTCAGTACAGACTTCTTGTTCACAGACTTAATTTTACACCATTTTGCATACCTGATTCAGCATACCTGATTCCTTCCTGCCGCTAGTCCTCAAGGTTATTGACCCTGCCTCAATCTGTGGACCTAATATTAATATTCACTACCATTTTCCTGGCTATGAGCTTGGCTCCTTTAGATGTTGACTAACGTTCTTCATGTCAGGTAGGCTGCTAGTAGGCACCTGGGGTAAACATTCTTTTCTGGCTCAATTTGGTCCTGAGACTCTCTTATGCCCACCCTGGAGTGTGGTGTTATTAACAGATTTCTCCAGCCCATATCAGAACTCTCAAGGATATTTCACCAGTTCATTGTAGTTGTGGTGCTACCTGGGCTGGGCCCCAATGTGTCAAGTACAGACACAATTGCGCTGCTTGGTGCTATGTTGGGGAAATGGAAGTTTGTAGCGGGCTATACTGGCTCTTTTCTATAACCCATCTAGAGGGAGTTTTGTCATGATAGTGAGGAAGTATGGTTAGGTCCAGAGCCAAGTCCTAGACCTGGCCAACCACAGACTTGTGAGCTCTGGGAAGTTTGTGGGTTTAGTAATTTAAGATAACTCATTATATAGCATCCTCTGAGGCTTTTCTATAACTGGGCTCTTGTACTGGTACATTCTTTGAAACTTAGAAGCTGGTGAGTGATGTGACAGAAGTTGGAGAGGTAGCTTTGAAGCAGATCCTGCATTACCATCTTGTATGCAATAGGGAACCATAACAATTTTCTGCTGAAAGTCATATGATCGTATAGTCCTCTGGTAGCAGCATGGAGAATATATTGGAAGTAGCAAGATGAAAAGCAAGGAGACCAGTTAGAAAGCCATTCAGTAATTCACAAGAGAAATGATAAAGTAGTGACAATAAATAGTAAATTAAGGGTATGATTTGAAAATATAGAATTGTATGACATGGATATGACAAGTGAAAGAGAGAAACAGTTAAGAATAATTTTATGTATCCTAATTGGGATAGATGGTAAGACCATTCACTGAGATAGGATACCCAGCAGGAGGAGATTTTTGACAGACTGACCTGGCGATGCCTGAAGGACATAAAGGTAATAATGAAAGCAGGCATTTATAGTTTTGAAGCTCAGGTAAGAGATATGAGGTAGTTTCTAATCTCCCCTTCCAGACAAGTAATGTTTGAGAACACTGGACCTGGCTGGGTACAGGACTGAGGCAGGGCTGGCTTGGAGCTGCAGTACAGCATGATCTGAGGGGCAGTATTCATGAATTACTCTGCAATTGAAAGTTAAACACCCAGTTGAATAAGACTGAATGGCAAATCCAGGTACTAGACAAAAGGATGGAAACTGGGGGTATCAAATGAGAAGAAACGAATTCAGAATGGAGGGTAGAGGAGGCAATTGAGGAAACTCTTTGAGATCCTGTGACATAGCTATAGATAGTTTTTCTAGGATATCTTTAGCTTTGGTCATGGATGGGGAGGGAGCTAAAAACGTTCTTGGATATATGGATTTGGAGGTCATTAGTAAGTAGGCAGTAGTTAAAGTCAGTAAAAACACGAGACTATAAAGATGGAAAAGAGGTACAATAATAGAGCTCTGGGGGAACATCAGTACCTATGGCCAAGAAGATGAGAAAAAACAATCATACAGGAAGAAAAAACAAGAAGAGAGTTACTTAACAGAAGCCAAGGGACAAGACAGCTTTAAGAAAAACTGGAGTTTTAAGTGTTAAAATCTGCAGAGAAATTGGGTAAGGACTTAACAACAAGGTAGTCATTAGTGACCTTGGCTAGTTTCAGTGGACATGATAGGACAGAGTCTAATTATATAGGGTAGAATGAGGAATAAATGAAAGGTGAGGAGTTATAAAGACTGCTGTAATTGTCTATTTCCTTATACACTTTTCCTCTAGTCTGCCAACTCTGAAGGTAGGGAACAAATTTCCTTTGTTTTCCTTGAACCTTTAACATTTATTCAGAGTCTGACATATGGCTGATAATCAACATTTTGGACTGACTGATGGAGTCAGAGGGTAATGCAGGATGAAGGAAAAGTTCTAAATGCTTTAAAAAAATGAATAAAATAAGATATAAACATTTATTAGTAGTGGTTACCTCTGGTTAATGGGCTAAGGGTTACTTCAACACATTTATTTTATTTTAACTTAATACTATATTTTTTAGAGCAGTCTTAAGTTCATAAAAAGAAATTGAGCAGAAAGTACAGAGAATTCCTATATATTTCCTTTCTTCTTTCCACTCCACATTTCCCCCTATTTTCACCTTACATTAGTATGGTACATCTGTTACAATTGATGAACCAATATTGATACATTATTATTAACTGAAGTCCATAGTTTACATTAGAGTTCACTCTGCTTTGTACAATTCTGTGTTTTTTGACAAATGCATAATGTAATGAATCCACCATGACAGTATCACACAGAATAGTTTCACTGCCCTAAAAATCTCCTGTGCTTCATCCTTCTCTCCACCCCTCCCCAAACCCCTGGCAACCACTACCTTTTCCAGGTCATACAGTTCCAGAATGTCATATAGTTAGAATCATACAGTACATAGCCTTTTCATATTGGCTTCTTTCACTTAGCAATATGCATTTAAAGTTCTTCCCTTTTCTGTGTATATGTGCGTGTGTGGCTTGATAGCTCATTTCTTTTTATTGCTGAATAATATACCATTGTATGTATGTGGTAAGTGGGGTTTTTTTGTTTTTTTAAAGAAGGGATAGATCTGAGCTGAGAGGAAAGAATCATATAATGGGATAAGTTTCAGATATTAAGAAACAGAGAATACAGGATTGACTGAGGTTCCTGAAGAAGTAGAAAGGCATGGAATCAGGATATATGAAGAGATTAGTATTGAAAGAAAAAGTTATATCTTTTTTTTTGAGACTGAAGGAAAGGAGGTCAAGGTGGGTTCTGATATTTGTACAGAAAAGGGTACTTAGCTTATAGTTTGGATTTTTCTCAGCAAAGTAGAAAACAATATCATCTACTGCACACTGGGGAGAAGGGAGTGGGATGTGGTAGAAGGCCCAAGAGTGGTGAATTTTGGAATAGCTAATACGGAAAATTAAGAATTAAGCTCACCATAAATAGATTAAAAAATTATCCAAGTGGCACTGGAAGCCCAGAAGAGTTTGGAGTCTCTGAATTTGTAATGGCTTGTGATCCCCCAAAAGTGCTTGGCACTCTGACATTAGAAACAGAGAATGGTAGATGGCTTGGTTAATTCAAGCTTGAGATTTGTTGGGCGATCAGAGAGGGAAAAAAAAAAGGGAGAACTAGTAAGGTATTGAAGATGCTTATGATCTTGGGTACAGATGGGGGGCAAGATAGGACAGGAAGTAAAGTCACAAGGGATTGATAGAGAAAAAGGAGAACAGAGAGTTTGTAAATCTTCCTGTGATAAGAAAGCAGGTATACTAGGAATCAAGTATCAAGAGAACTGGAAAAATAAGGTTTGTGATCAGAGATCATGACAAAGGAGTTTACAATTTCAGAGCAGTACACTTCTGGATGGTGACATGATAACATAGAAATGGATGATATAGATTTTTTTGAGTCCAAAAAGTCATTTGAAAGATATATTCTTTTAGATATCTGAAAGCATCTATGTTGCTAGATCATCCATAAATAAGCCGATACCACCCAAGATGATAGCAGGGATAGGGTAGAGAGGGAAAATATGAGCTAAGGTTTCAAGGTCCTCAGTGAATGAAGTGGAGAAGCCAGAAGATTTGTAAATGTCAACGACAAGAAGAAAGAGGAATATAGCTTAGAAGTTATAAGCATCACAGGAAGAAAGATTATATGAGGGAGAAAAAGTAATAGTTTAAAAGTGGCACAGGATGGGCTTCCCTGGTGGCACATTGGTTAAGAATCTGCCTGCCAATGCAGGGGACACGGGTTCAAGCCCTGGTCCGGGAAGATCCCACATGCCGCGGAGCAACTAAGCCCGTGCGCCACAACTACTGACCCTGCGCTTTACAGCCCGCGTGCCACAACTACTGAAGCCCATGCGCCTACAACCTGTGCTCCGCAACAAGAGAAGCCACCGCAATGAGAAGCCCATGCACTGCAACAAAGAGTAGCCCCCGTTCGCCGCAACTAGAGAAAGCCCGTGCGCGGCAATGAAGACCCAAGGCAGCCAAAAAAAGAAAAAAAAAAAAAAAAAAGAAAAAGAAAAGTGGCACAGGATAATGAGGACAATACCTTTGGGCTTTTGGTATGCGGAGTACGAGAGATGGAGGAAAAGGGATATCCTCCGGGAAAGTCATCTTTCAATCAAGGTAGAGAGAAGAAAGCATTTTTATGGAAAGATAAGGCTGTGGGTGTTTGCTTACAAGAGAACAAAGATTCCAGGGATCCAGAGGAAAATGTGTCATGGTCGATCAGTAGCAAAAGGAAGAGGAAGAGAAAGGTAACTCCAGGGTAACAATTTACTCCCTAGAAGCTATAACTTTGTTTATATTGCCAAGTCATTAGCAGAGTCCCTGGAAGAGGATTTAAGGCAAATACTGATTTAGTTTCCCATTTCCAATCTCTCTGGATGGATAAGGGTGAGGCAGTAGTTGGGAGCTGGAGTTACCTGTTTAGTATGTAAGTCAAGTGGCTAAAGGTTTGGAATTGGTTCTAGTAGGAAAGGGATAGGGTGAGTAGTATCCTGAATGTAATGGAAGAAGCCCTATGAAGGGATGCTTAAAATCAAACCCATAAACAAAAGTTGAGATCCAATACTGGAAAAAACAGTAAAATTGAACCAGCCAGAGACAGGAAGAATGAAAAGGAAAATATTCTTACAATTGTGTGGGTTAGGACTATTAAGTATGTCATAAATCCTGAAGCTATAAAGGAAAAAGACTGATAGAATTAATTACATAAATTAAAAACTTCTAAACAAAAAACTTTAAACAAAAGTCAAAAGACAAAAATGGAAAAAAATAATTGTAACATATATGCCAGACGAAGGAAAAGTTGGTATTTTTACTATATAAGGAGCCCCTTGAAATAAGAAAAAAAGGACAAAGAATATGAACAGGCAATTAACAAAAAAAGTATAAATGGGCAATAAAGTGATTGGGAAGAGGAAGGAAAATAAGCACATAAAATGATTCAATCTGATTAGTAATCAAAGAAAGGTAAATTAAATATCATTTTCACAATTAAATTTCTAAAGATTGAAATATTAATACCCAGTACTGACAAGGATACAGTATGGGAAAAGAGGAATTCTCATATATTTTTGGTGGGATTATAAATTGATGCAGTCTATCCAGAGAGCAGTATGGCACTATTAAATGCATTAAAAATCTAGCCACCCTTTGACCAACTAATTTTACTTCCAGGACTTTATTCTAAGGAAATAATTTTCAGAAGAGGAGACAAAAATGTATGTACCTGGATGCTTACCATAATGCTATTTATAATAGCAAAAGACAACAGAATAAAAATAGGGGATTGGCTAAATCAACTAAGACACATCAATGTAATTGGCTATGACAGCCATTCAAAATGATGATGTAGACCTAAATATACTGACACGGAAGGAGGGCCACAATATAGTGTCAAGTGAATAAAAGGAGGCTGAAAATAGCATGCATGCTATGATCCATCCTTCCTTCCTACATACCTACCTACCTACTAGACCTAGGTGTATATGTGTGTATATATACATATGAAAAACATCTGAAAGGATAAATATTCCTAGATTTTACATTGGTTATCTAAATGGGACTGAATGATTTTAATTTTCTTCTTCATACACTTCTGTACTGTTTGAATTTTTTTTATCATGAGCAGATTATTTTTTAAATAGAAAAAGCCAATAAAGCTATTTTCATTTTTAATTAATTAATTTGTTTAAAAGAAATTTTAATAGCACTATTCAGAAAACAAATAATATTCATACGTAGAACTAGAATTTATTCTCAAGTAATGTAATGTCTTCCCAAAAAGTATCTTAAACCACTATTCATTTGCTCTACTAGATCATTTTTATGAGCTCAAGGATTCATCCCTTTGCTGGTTTCTTCAGAAATTCCTTACTTTTAAAAAATTTATATATTATTTATATATAATTACCTTCTTATAATAAGCTATTTTCATTTTAAAACACAAACCCAAATACCCTCAAATAAACAGAGTTCATTTATATAATACTTTCTGATATTATGGGGCCAATAACAGCTGTAATATTTTAGGGGCTAAGGGAATCCCAATCCGTGTTAAAGGTGCTGCTGTGCGGCGCAGCCTCACTCAGGTCCCACATGCATTTCACAGGGCGCTGTAATTACTCACCTCTGAGACTTCTACCCTCTGTCCATTCTTGTCATAGACAACACCTGTTGGTAAGTAAATAGAATACACATTTGGCAAGGGTTTTAAAGAAAGGTTTACATTTTTTTATTGTGGTAAAATATGTATAACATAAAATTTTTCATTTTAACCATTTTTAGTGAACAATTCAGTGGCATTAATATCATTCACAATGTTGTACAACCATCACCATTATATATTTCCTAAACTTTTTCAGCATCCTAAACAAAAACTCCTTACTCTTCCCTATTCCTAGCCCCTGGTAACCTCTAATCTGCTTTCTGTCTCTATGAATTTGCCTATTCTAGATATTTCATATAAGTAGAATGATACAATATTTCCTATTGTGTCTGGCATATTTCACTTAGCATAATGTTTTCCAGAATCATCCATGTTGTAGCATGTGTCAGAACTTCATTATTTTTTATGTCTGAGTATTCCATTACATGGATATACCACAGTTAGTTTACCCATTCATCTGTTGATGGACACATGGGTTGTTTCTACCTTTGGGCTATGGTGAATAATGCTGCAATGAACACTGGCATACATCTATCTGTTTGAATCTCTGTTTTCTTTTTCTTTTCTTTTTTTTTTTTGGTATATACCTTGGAATGGAATTACTGGGTCATATGGTAATTTAAAGGAGGATTTTTAAAAGCTTATTTCTTCTGATTATATCATCCTAGACTTGCAGTTAAGCTCCTTGAATCCCCTCAGGCCACCTAGCTCTCAGTGCCCTATGAGCTCCTTTCCTCAAGCCAATGGTAAGAATAATGCTGCTTGGGGTACAATTCTTCTCCTTAAGAGTGAGTGAGGTGAGGCTGGAGGCTAGTCATTTATGAGAGACTTCGTACCTCAGGAAGCCTTTCAATCAGAAAAGTTACCTAGCGGATATGTGAAAGTAGTGCTGGAATGTTTAGGATTCTTGGCCAGTAGACAGCATAGACAGAACGGGGATGGAAGACAGTCTGATGCCAAGCGTAGAAGCACCCATGACCCTTTTCAACCTTATCCTTACCCTTACCCAGTATATGGTCAGGTCATACAATGAGTAAGAAAATTAAGATCCTCACCCAAATCAGCCATCCAAAAATAAGCTTTCAGAGTTTAAACGTGTGAAAACTTGTTTGGCAGGGGTAATAGAAAATATTAGAGTGCTCTAGCTTTTTAAAAAATTTTAACTTTAATTTTTTTATTTTTAAAATTTAACTTAAAATTTTTTTAATTGAGGTGAAATTCATATAACATACAAGTAACCATTTTAAAGTGTACAATTCAGGGGCATTTAGTGCATTCACAATGTTTTGCAGCTATCACATCTTCCTAGTTTCAAAGCTTTTTCAGAATCCCAGAGAAACACCCCATGTGGTCTATCTTTTTAGATGTGATTGCCTTCCTTAGCTAATTAGTGCAGTTGGCATGAATGTTCACACATATAAGGACTTAACACTATTACAAAAACAAGCTTATGCCTAGGGCAGGAAATAAATGAATAACTGGGCATGGGAGACACATCAAACTCTGAATACCCTTTGATGGCTTCTTTCTAGAGTGTTTATTGGTCTGAGGGGGAATCAGGAGAATAGCAGCTTCAAAATATGCTGGTTGCACCATCTGATTTAATGTGAGAGTAACTAACATTCCCCAGACATTGGGAATTCCTTGAGGACAGAGATTAATTCTTATACATCTTCACATTTTCAACATCCAGCACAATGGATTGCATCTAAAAGGTGCTAAATAAATGCTTTTGGTTAGAACTGAATGGGCTAGGTGAGCTTTGCTTAGTGAACAGAGCAGGTTGTGAGAATAAGAAATAAATGTTAGGGCTTCCCTGGTGGCGCAGTGGTTGCGCGTCCGCCTGCCGATGCAGGGGAACCGGGTTC
>NC_041222.1:29179361-29210608 GCF_002837175.3 Physeter macrocephalus
GCCTGTGCTCCACGACGGGAGAGGCAACAACAGAGGGAGACCCGCATACCACAAAAAAAAAAAAAAAAAAGAAAGAAATAAATGTTAGAGGCATATAGATTTAGAGATAGATCATTCCTGAGAACAATCTGCAAAGTAATATTTCCCCAAGACTCAGGGAAAGCAGAAAAATACGCATACCATAGAATTTCCCGTTAATAGAACACTTGTTGAAAATCATGATGTTCTGAGTCAGGGTCCCTGTTTTGTCAGAGAACACGTATTTGACCTGGCCGAGCTCCTCATTAAGGGTGGTGGTACAAGCCCGTGCTGGTGTGTTCTTTAGTTCATAAAACATCCTCCGATCCCAGTTGATATAGAAACTGTTGCCCAATCTTATTATCTCAACACTAAGGAGAAAGCAAGAAATAAGGGTCCTGGGTCAAAGCAGGGCAAGCAAATTCATCATCCTGGCTTCCTTCCTACCAGTCCTGTGGTAGAAATGAAAATCAGAATATCTTCATTGGGAAACTACAACCTTGAAGGACCCTTTGTACTGGCCAACCCATTGTAATTCTGACTTTGACCATTATCACTCAAGGCTTTACTTGATTACCAGACATACTGATCAACTTTGCTGAGGCATACTCCCTTTACAGCCTTTCTTCCAAAATTTTTGAAATTCTGCAATAATGCAAGGCCTGCCAGAGTTAAGAGCTAATTTATAAAACGTAGCCTAGGCTTAATCAGAGAGTTATTGCTGCTGTCATGTAAACTCATTGGTGGGGAAGAGAGAGAAACTTCAGACTTGAAATAGCACTTCTTTGTTTCAGAAGGGAAAGATCTGTGAGACTCAGAAACAGCTTACAGAAGATGACCCTCTGATAAATTTCTAGGCCTGTGGGGTAGTTTTCCCTAGAATAGCCTCCTCTTCATTTTATCTGAGTTTTCCCAATTGTGTTTGTCACATTCCACTTCTGTTCCAAATAACATGCATATAGATTCCTTATGGTTAACAAGCATCTTCATTTTAAAACAGTGAAGACTTTTAAGTGGCTTCCTTCCTGTCACCATTCATATTTAGTTTGTGGTAGTTTAGACTGCTTCATTAGTAATCCCTGTCTGAGACAACTGCATTGGGCAACATGGATTTTTTGTTTGAGGTGAGGGAAGAGGTGCTCAGGCCCACATTATTGACTTTATTAGTCCTCATGTGTTGAGTCTTGACCTCTCCCTTCCTTCACCATACCAGTCACCATAGCAATCTCTCTAAACCCAGACATTTAATGATATTATTTCTTTCCTTAGAAAGATCTCTGCTGCTTTTAGGATAAAACCCAAACTCCTTGGCCTGGCATTCAAGGCTCTCCTGAATCTAATCCTAAATTACCATCCAACACCTTAGTTTAGGCTACTCACTGTTCTACGACCAGATCAAGCTTTTAAAAACCTCCAAACCTTTGTACATACTGGTCTTTCTGCTTGTAATATTCTTTTCCTATTTTCTGCTTGGTAAATTCTACTCTTTTCTCAAATATCAGTTTCATTATGACTTTTTTCTGTAAATCCTAAACCTCTATAGGCAGAACCAACCTATTCCTTTTCTAGGCTCCCATAGCATTCACATATACATTTCTATTACATCATTCTTCATATTGTACCTTAATTATTTACTTAAGTATCTGTTTCCATGTCTATGTTGTAAGCTTATCTAGAGGAACGGTTGTCTTATTATTCATGTTTCTTTCTCTGGCACCTAATATAGTGCTTGGCACATAGTAGGTGTTCAATAAATATTTATTAAATTAGTAAGATAATTTAGTTATATTGGGTGCTTTTGGGGTTGGGATGCCACAGTGCAGGGTTTAGGAAACCTGAAAAGAAGGATGCAAAAAATGTGTTTGTGTGTGTGTATGTGAAAGGGAATGTTGAAAATAGAAAAAGGAGATCAGAGTACAGTAAAGACTTATTTTACCTATATTTCAAATTTTTGTCCAGGGTGCTCATGAAAAGGGGAAGGAAACATCCTTCATCTTCTCCAACTTTTAGGAACCAGAACTTAAGTCACAATTATACCTATCTACCATTTGCCACATTGTTTCTGTGGGAAAACGCATTCTGAGTTCTGAATTAACTGATTTACAAATGAATGTTTGGAATCTGTCTCACTGATAAACTAGGGGCTGCCTAGATTGTGCTTTAGCATCACCAAATTTGTGTGCATTTTTTTCTAATTATTTCATGTGTTTATATGTCTTATTTAGTCATGTACATTATAAACTATTTGAGGGTAGGGATAATTTTCTTTTGTATAACCCACATAGTATCTAGGATGGTATTCTGGATATAGAAAGCATTTATGCAGTCTCTAGATATGTCTCAGAGTGTTTTGTGCACCAGGCACTGTGCAAAGTAAAGGGTTAAAGAGCACTGAATCTATGCTTTCTGAAAGTTCACAGTCTAGCTGGGGAATTAAGTAGGAAGTATGAAGTCAGCTTGTCCCCCAGTGGTCAAAGAAGCCTACCTGACGTAGAGGGAAATAGGCACCACGGTGTTGAGAATAATTAAGTAGGACCAGAATATAAGGACGGCAGAGACAGCTGATGAAGAGACATATTCTTTCCATGGCAGAAAATCCTGGAAGTAGTAGCCTTTCTTGTTTTCCCAAATGCAATGACCAACTGCTAGGACAAAACACATGCTGCCTAAAAACAGAAAAATCTAGAAATCAAAAAAAGAATTAAATTAACATTTCATCCAAGACGTGCTGCTTCAGTTCTACCATTTGGAGCCTATCTCTCAACAAAGCCTCTCTCTTTTCTTGGAGGGCAGGGGGGCCCTGACACTCACAGTCTCTAGGCAGTAGTACACAGGACAGAAAAGAAAGCCCAGCAGGAGCCATCCTTGGGATTTTGACAGGAGATAATAGTAACTAAAATATAGTAAATATTAATTAAGTGCCAATAATTGTGCTAAGTACTCTACCTGTATTATTTAACTTAATATTTATAATATCCTTCTTTTAATAACACACAAGAAACTTGATATTAAGAATGGAAAAGTATTTTGCCTAAAGTCATTTGGCTACTAACTAGGATAGACAGGTCTTGAACTAGTTCTAGAACCCAATCTCTTAATTACTCCATTACTGAAGTGAGGTTCTGCTTTAAAAAAAAGTCTAAAATGTGTGGCATTGGCTTAGCAGCTGGGGGTGGGTGGGTGATAAGGAAATGGATATAAAAGGCTGACAATATGGCAATCATGTTTACAGTAAAGAATATGGTAAAACTGGAAGACAGACCATGTGCCTACTGAGCCTACAGCTCTAAGGGAAATGGTTAGAATTAGAATATTAGTGTGTGTTGGCTGACTTTAACAAAAGAAAGACTTGAAATAAGGGAATAACTGGCCAATTTTAAGCAGAAATGAAAAGGAATAGCGTGAAATCTGGATCATCAAAGGAATGGAAAAGCCTATTACTTTTAGACACCAAAGAGGAAAAAAGAGACAAGATTGAGATCTTAAGCAAACAAGTCCCAATAATTCTTTTCAGCTGAATAAAATGAATCAGCCTGGAGGCAATGTTCAGATTAAAGATGGCACCTTTTTACTGAACCAAGATTATTGTTCTAGATAACCTCAACTTTCTTGCCATTAGGTTGAGAGAAAAGGGCATGGAGGGGAAAGGATGCAAAGAAAGAAGACAGATTTGAGAACTATGTTTAGAAAAGAAGTTTGGGGAAGAGGGGATAATAATCCTGAACTCATTTTACAAAGCCAGCATTACTCTGGTACCAAAGCCAGAGAAGGACACTATAAGAAAAGAAAACTACAGGCCAATACCCCTGATGAATGCAAAATTTCTCAATAGCAAACCAAATTCAACAGCATATTAAAAGGATCATACACCATAATAAAGTGGGATTTAGACATTAATGAAAGAAACTGAAGAAGACAAGTAAATGGAAAGATATCTTATGTTCATGGATTGGAAGAGTTAAGCATTGTTAAAACGTCTATACTACCCGTGCTATCTATAGAGTCAATGCAATCCCTATCAAGATTTCAATGGCATTTTTTATAGAAATAGAAAAAAATCCTAAAACTTGTATGGAACCATGAAAGACCTCAAACAGCCAAAGCAGTCTTGAGAAAGAAGCAAGGTGGGTGCATTTCATTTCCTGATTTCAAACTATATTACAAAGCTATAGTAATCAAAACAGTATGGTACTGGTATAAAAACAGACATACAGACCAATGCAACAGAAGTGTGAGCCCAGAAATAAACCCATGCATATATGGTCAACTAATATTTGACAAAGGAGGCAAATGGTGTTGGGAAAACTTGATATTCACATGCAAAAGAATGAAACTGGACCGCTATCTTATACCACTCACAAAAATTAACTTGATATGAATTAAAGACTTAAGTGTAAAACCTGAAATCATAAAACTCCTAGAAGAAGACATAGAAACATAGAGAAAAAGTTCCTTGACAGCAGTCTTGGCAATGACTTTATAGATATGACACCCAAAGCACAAGCAACAAAAGCACAAATAAACAAGTGGGATTACATCAAACTAAAAAGCTTTTGTACAGCAGAAGAAACAATCAACGAGATAAAAAGGCAATCAGTGGAATGGGAGAAGATATTTGCAAACCACACATCTGATAAGGAGTTAATATCTAAAATATATAAGGAAATAACTCAATAGCAAAAAAAAAAAATTCAATTAAAAAATGGGAAAAGGTCTTGAACAGACATTTTTCCAAGGAAGATATTCAAATGGCTGATAAGTACATGAAAAGATACTCAACATCACTAATCATCATGTGATACTCTTGGTGGGAATGTAAATTGGTACAGCTACTTTGGAAAACAACATGGAGGTTCCTCAGAAAATTAAAAATAGAACTACTATATAATCCACTTCTGGGTATATGTCCAAAGGAAATTAAATGACTCTCTTAAAGAGATATCTCCACCGCCATGTTCACTGCAGCATTATTTACAATAGCCAAGACAGGGAAATAACCTAAGTGTCTATCAACAGATGAATGGATAAAGAAAATGTCACACACACACACACACACACACACACACACACACACACACACTACAATGGAACATTATTCAGCCATGAAAAGAAGGAAATCCTGTCATTTGAGACAAATGCCCAGCTCTCCAAAAAACTGCCAAATGCTTTCCAAAGTGGCTGTACAATTTTACATTCCACCAGCATCATATGCCCACATACCTGTAGAGAAGACATGTATGATGTTATTGTGAACCACTTTTAAGTCTACTCAGGGGTCTTCTGCTAGTTTAGCTGCTCTGGGCATTTACACTGCTTCTCTGCTGCAGCCATCTTGTGTGAACTTGAGCAGAGGACTGCATGCTCTTTGGAGATGCCCATTGCAGATCCCTCTATACCTCTGCTTTAATCTGCTCTGGTGTTCTCTAGGCTTGCTATTCAGCCACCATCCTAGGACTTCCTTTCACTGTTCTCATGTTTCCTGGCTTCCATATCTTTCTTGGTTTATTCTCTTGTTTTGCTTGAGTATATACTAGAAGCTTCCTAAGAGAGGATACATGATAAGTAAATTTTTTTGAGTCTTTGCACATATGGATATTTCTTTATACTTGCATTTTATTGATAGTTTCAATGGATTTAGAATTATAGGATGCAAATAATTTTCTGGCAGATGTTTGAAGCGTTGATGTTTACCTTCTGCTCTTGCTGTTGAAAAGGCCAATACTATTTTGATTCTTGATTCTTGTATATGACATTTTATTTCTCTCTGGAAGCTCTTAGGATCTTTTAAAAAAATTTATAATTTCTTCACATGTGGTCAATCTGCCATGTTAAACAGATTTGTCATGTGTTTCAATTTTGTCTCCCCAGGGAAATAGCAAGTATAGCAGAAAGAGCATTAACTCTGAAAAGTTACGCCTAGATGGATAGATGTGATTATTAATAAAATTATGTATGTAAAGCATCTGGCACATATTGATGCCCCATCTCCCAAAAGTGAACATATATACCTGAGAGCTGGACCCAGGACTTATAAATCCTTATGATCCTCACAACACCTGGCACATACTAGGCACATACTAGATTCTCAATAAATATGACTTGATCTCACCATACACAAAAATAAGCTCAAAATGGCTTAAAGACTTAAGTATAAGACATGACATCATAAAACTCCTAGAAGAGAACATAGGCAAAACATTCTCTGACATAAATCATACCAATGTTTTCTTAGGTCAGTCTCCCAAGGCAGTAGAAATAAAAACAAAAATAAACAAATGGGACCTAATCAAACTTACAAGCTTTTGTACAGCAAAGGAAACCATAAACAAAATGAAAAGACAACCTACTGAATGGGAGAAAATATTTGCAAATGATGTGACTGACAAGGGCTTAATCTCCAAAATACACAAACAGCTCATACAACCCAACAACAAAAAAACAAACCCTATCTAAAAATGGGCAGAAGACCTAAATAGACATTTCTCCAAAGAAGACATACAGATGGCCAAGAGGCACATGAAAAGATGCTCAACATTGCTAATTACTAAAGAAATGCAAATCAAAACTACAATAAGGTACCACCTCGCACTGGTCAGAATGGCCATTATCAAAAAGTCTACAGGGCTTCCCTGGTGGTGCAGTGGTTGAGAATCTGCCTGCTAATGCAGGGGACACGGGTTCGAGCCCTGGTCTGGGAGGATCCCACATGCCGCGGAGCAACTAGGCCCGTGAGCCACAACTACTGAGCCTGTGCGTCTGGAGCCCGTGCTCTGCAATGGGAGAGGCTGCGAGAGTGAGAGGCCTGTGCACCGCGATGAAGAGTGGCCCCCGCTTGCCACAACTGGAGAAAGCCCTCACAAGAAACGAAGACCCAACACAGCAAAAATAGAGAGGCCCGCGCACCGCGATGAAGAGTGGCCCCCGCTTGCCACAACTAGAGAAAGCCCTCGCACAGAAATGAAGACCCAACACAGCAAAAATAATTAAATTAATTAATAAACTCCTACCCCCAACATCTTCTTTAAAAAAAAAAAAAGTCTACAAATAACAAATGCTGGAAAGGGTGTGGAGAAAAGGGAACCCTCCTGCACTGTTGGTGGGAATGTAAATTGGTGCAGCCACTGTGGAAAACAATATGGAGGTTCCTCAGAAAACTAAAAATAGAATTACCATATGATCCAACAATCCCACTCCTAGGCATATAGCCAGACAAAAATGTAATTCAAAAAGATACATGCCTATGTTCATAGCAGCACTATTCACAATAGCCAAGACATGGAAACAACTTAAATGTCCATCGACAGATGAATGGATAAAGAAGATGTGGTACATATATACAATGGAATACTACTCAGCCATAAAAAGAACGAAATTGGGTCATTTGTAGAGATGGGGGATATACAATGGAATACTACTCAGCCATAAAAAGAACGAAATAATGCCATTTGCAGCAACATGGATGCAACTAGAGATTATCATACTAAGTGAAGTAAGTCAAAGAGAAAGATGAATATCATAAGATATCAATAATATGTGGAATCTAAAATATGGCACAAATGTACCTATCTATGAAACAGAAACAGAATCACAGACATAGAGAACAGACTGGTGGTTGCCAAGGGGGAGGGATGGAGTGGGAGGTTGGGGTTAGCAGATGTAAGCTTTTCTATATAGAATGGATGCACAACAAGGTCCTACTGCATAGCACAGGGAACTATATTCAATATCCTGTGATAAACCATAATGGAAAAGAATACCAAAAAAGAATGTATATATATGCATAACTGAATCACTTTGCTGTACAGCAGTAATTAACACATCATTGTAAAGCAACTATACTTCAATAAAAAATATGATTCGATGAAGATGAGTCTTTGCCATTATTTTTCTGTGGGACTTTATTTATGATATTTATCTTTACTGTGTCTCAATTTGCATATTTGTTAGTGGGGAAAATACTTCCTGACTTGCTTATTGTTCATGTGTTGTGAAGCTTCAGTTAGTGAATGTGAAAATATTCAAAAAAGTTAAAATCCCTCTACAGATGTCAAGTACAGTTTCTGGTTTCAAAGCTGAATGAATCTCTCTCACTTTGTCCCAGCTTACCCTTCCCCCTCCCCATATCCTCAAGTCCATTCTCTAGTAGGTCTGCTGCATCTTTATTCTCGTCTTGCCTCTAGGTTCTTCTGACCATTTTCTTTTTCTTTTTTTTTTAGATTCCATATATATGTGTTAGCATACGGTATTTGTTTTTCTCTTTCTGACTTACTTCACTCTGTATGACAGTCTCTAGGTCCATCCACCTCATTACAAATAACTCAGTTTTGTTCCTTTTTATGGCTGAGTAATATTCCATTGTGTATATGTGCCACATCTTCTTTATCCATTCATCTGTTGATGGACACTTAGGTTGCTTCCATGTCCTGGCTATTGTTGAATGAATCTTCCTAATTTTCTAAAATCCCATTTATTAAATCCAAAGGATATAGGAAAAGAACTGTAACATTTATCATAATAAATAACAGAGAACACACAATTTGTAATTCAGATATTAATGAGAAATGTACAGAAAAAGGGCACTTTTATTTTCTAAGCAATAGAGTAAAAATAAAATATAAAAAGTAATGGAATCAAGTATAGGCAGCATTGGAACCACTCAGTCATGCAGAGAAGTTGTATAAGTGAAGAAATTAATCTGTTTATATCTAACAAGAATAAAGGCAACCCGTATATAATAGCATGGAAATAAATTAATTAGTCTTCAATTTAAACTTCTATTCTCAAAGCTGATTATTATCTATTGAGTGCTTATAAAAATTTTTTATTGGAATATAGTTGATTTACAATGCTGTGTTAGTTTCAGGATACAGCAAAGTGAATCAGTTATACATATACATATATCCACTCTTCTTTAGATTCTTTTCCCATATAGGCCATTACAGAGTATTGAGTAGAGTTCCCTGTGCTATATAGTAGGTCCTTATTAGTTATCTGTTTTATATATAGGAGAGTGTGTATGTCAATCCCAATCTCCCAATTTATCCCTCCTCCCCTTACCCCCGGTAACCCTAAGTTTGTTTTCTATATCTGTGACTCTGTTTTGTAAATAAGTTCATTTGTACTCTTTTTTTAAGACTCCACATATAAGCTATATCATATATATTGAGTGCTTTTCAAATTTCATTTCTTAGCAGCAGAATCCTTCATTTTCCAACTGAGATCTTACAGAACAGATAAATGTGAAGCTGCTCTTTTTCAAGCAGGAACTTCAGAATGAAGAGGCCGAACAAAACTCTTGATCTTCTCTATTCCCCCTGCAGCAGACCTTAGACTCCTCTAAGGAAATAGAGTTTGAAAACCATCAGTTTAAGTAAGGTGATCTATTAGTCCAAGTAAGGTTTTATTAAAGTGGTCATGAGTAAAACTGGCTATGAAAAAAAAGTGTCTTAATTTCTAAAGCAGGGTCCATAATCTATTCTGGTACCACTAATCAAAGTATCAAAGCTTCAACAAGTTATGACTGTCCTCCACAACAGAGGTATAAACTTGAGACTCCCTTGTCAATGAGTTCTGTTCTTTTCTGCTTCAGACATTAGTATGTGGGGTCCTAAAACTGCTTGAGGTTTTCAAACAATGAAATTCTGACTTGAAAATACCAGCTACTGCTGTGGAAGGAAGGGAAGTATGCCTATTTGTAAAGAAACAGAAAAAAGTCTTTAACTTACCCAGAGCACAAGGACGTTCATGAGATGGTCTATGTGTGTCCGTTTAAAAGTGGACTTTCCACTGTTCTGCATTAATTTGGTGTCTGGTCCTAAGTGAAACAGGGAGACATCATCTCTTAGAATCACTGAATATTCTCAAGAGGATTGAAATTGGGTTAAAATGTACCTTTATGTCATTTTATCAAACCTCTTTCCAATGCTAGGGGATAAAGTCCTGGAGAAAGGCTCATGCTTGGTGCCAATAACTCAAAGAATGGAAAATTTGTTTCTAAGGATAATCCCAACTACTTCTGCAAAGTGCATCAATGCTTGACACCTCCCTCTCTTTGCTGCACCTTAGTCTAGTTTTTCATTGATAAGTCAGAATAGGAGCCACAAGCTTCTCTCTCATCACCATCTGGTTTATTTAGCTTAGAAAAGGGATTTTCTGATAAGGAGAACTTCACCTTCTTTTGAGGAAACCCATTGCTGGACCAGGCTCTATTTAAAGTTTCTAATTAAGAAATGGAGAAAGGAAAAGGCAATGGCAGTGATTTCTCTTGAGGTGGAAGCTTGGGAGCTAAGATTTCTCTGGAGCTGAGAGACAGAGACTCTGCATTTCTTCATGACAAGGCAGATCGTAAGTAGAAATAAAGAGCTTTTTTTTTTTAATAAGAGCTCCTATAGGAACCAACATTTTAAAAAATTTATTTATTTATTTATTTATTTTTGGCTACATTGGGTCTCCGTTGCTGCGCACGGGCTTTCTCTAGTTGCGGTGAGCAGGGGCTTCTCTCGTTGAGGATCACGGGCTCTAGGCACGCGGGCTCAGTAGTTGTGCCTCGTGGGCTCTAGAGTGCAGGCTCAGTAGTTGTGGCGCACGGGCCCAGTTGCTCTGCGGCATGTGGGATCTTCCTGGACCAGGGCTCAAACCCATGTCCCCTGCACTGGCAGATGGATCCTCAACCACTGCACCACCAGGGAAGCCCTAAAGAGCTTTTAATGGCCACTGGGACTAGAGTTGGAAATTATTATCTTACTGTGGCTGTTGTCATCAATGCCCACTGTCACCGAGGGCACAGGGTGGCACACAATCTTCCTCCATTTTCCAGCACTACCTTATAACTCAAGAAAATCCCTCAATAAGTATAAGGGATTATGGTTCTAAATGCCATTTCAAGATGGGCCACTGCTAAGGAGCCACATGTGCCTTTTCTCTGGCATGAACACTTCATATTGTATTTTATATTCTACATAATGACCGCTGTGTTTATTTTTTCCTCATGGGAGCAATCCACATGTACACTCTCCCCTTTCACATGTTCCCCTTTCATATGCTAATACTATGTGTACTTCTATGTGTATACCTTCTCTTGTGTCCAGATATGTTTAGAAAGACTTATGAATGCTCTGTGGTCTTGGGACACAAAGCCTTCCTCTAACAAAGGCAGGGCTGATATGCTGGCAGCTCATTGCTTGGAAAAAAAGTCATTTTTTTCTTAAATTATCCATCCATCTATCCATCTACCTGCCTCCCTTTCTATCTGTCTCAAAGCCATAGTGTTCTGGTACATATCTGAGCACCATATCTGCATCCTGAAAACTAAGTACCCACTACGTGGCTACTAATGGAATCCAGCAGGCTGGGGGTCTGTGGCCCCCACGAAGACGTACCAGTAAAAATTACCAAGCCATAGCACCAATCTGTATTCCTGATGATGCAGCCTCGGAGAATCAGCCTGTCATGATCCAGGATGTAATTTTGTCCTTTATAAATCAGTATTCCTGTGAACCTGTCCAACCTGTTATTGGGAGACTCACACCTCACTTCCCCTGAAAAAAAAAAAAAGAAGGAATAAGAGTCCGACTCTGTAATCTTAATTCTTTCCTAACAAGACAGAGGAGGCTTAACAGAAAAGAGGAAAGAACATCCCCTTTTCAAAATATACACACATCTTTTGCCTATCCTTTCTCAGCCACTGCCCATTTATCACCAGGCAGACAAAGCGTTCTGGGCATCAAAGAGTAATTCTGTGACATGGGTCATCCAGAGAGAGAACAACCCACATGATAACCTATCACCATCAGTACTTCTAGATCAAATGAGCTGAATCTGAAGAAATTTTAAAACTACTTAACGCAAACCTAGTATTTTTTTCAAAATGGAAATAATTTGACTTTTTCATGGTTAGTAAAGTACAATATGCCCATTGTAAATACATATACAACATTAAAAGGAGAAAGGAGAAAGTAAAATTCACCCACTGCCTCGAAATTAGCACTATTAAACTTCTGTAGCACATCCTTCCAAGTTTTTTTCTATACATGTACTCATAAATATACATATGTTTCCAAAAACAGGTTTATGTTACACATACTATGCATAGTGTATTGCAATCTTTTTTCACTTATTAATATGTTGTGAATATTTTTCCATGTGAATAAATATCAACTTGCACATCGTTTTTAATAAGTTATATAGAATTCACGGTATGGATGTACCACACTTTAACCAGACATCTACTAATAAAAATTTGGGTTGGCAAACCTATTTCCTAACTCACCATCAAAGGCAGACAGCAGCTTCAGGTTATCTTCCATCTCACTGGTAACTGAGATGGCTTGTTTCACTTTCAAGTTGGTTTCACTAGAGTAAAGAATGCACATACATAACAGCAGCACAGGCCCAATTTCTCCTACTTTAGAAAACAGTTGTTGCCAATAGAGCTTGGGCTATAGGCTTGAGCCGTGTGAGTCACTCCCACTGTTGTCCTCTCTCAAGAAAAGTATTGAGGTGGGATGGCTCTACAGGGAAGCTGAGTATTAGCCCACTTGCTCCCCTCTCTCCCTGAAACACATATCAACTACTTTAACCAACCTATGAGATCTTGCTGGTCAGATGCTCTAGAAAAGCTGAAGAAACATCACAAGACAACTCAGAGGGGGTACCTGTTCCCTTCAAGAATAAGGAGCAGGTCCTGGTAAAAATGTGCATATACCTCCAAGTAAACATACTCCTCATCTCATAAATATTTACAGGAACCATGAAGGGATCCCACTTAACCATTTGCTGATACAAGAATGCGCAGAGACAGAAGTTAAAAAAAAGCCACATTTCAAAAAGTTTGTGGGCACCAAGAGGAATAGTTGTAAGGATGCAGATCGATACAAAATTCCACAGGACAAGCTCTCTGAAGATGGCCTCTATACTCCGAAGATCTTAGCTTTTGCACGTTAATGAGTTTCTACCTTAAATCCTTTCTAGAACATGGTTTATCAGTACATAATTACCTCCATATTCATTTTCCCCCCTGGAAACTTTGGAACTATATTCTGAAATTTTACAGTTCTTTCTGTTAACATCTTTCCTACCACTCAGCATTACTGAATATAGTCAGACAGAATGTCTCCAGTTTAGAGATGGAGAATACGGAGTTTATTTGCCCAGATTCTGTACCAGTGGATGCTAAATTATTGCTGTCAAGAGCGCAGCCTTAGACTTGAGGTCCCAAGAGTCTGGCCTCTTATCTTATCTAGATATTTGTAGCCTCTTTTAGCACTTCATTCTGTGCATCATGTTCTCCCTCAGTGAGAAATCACTCTAAGCTGGCTCAACCGTCTTAATGGACTATCAGGGGGGAACACTCACCCGTCCAGTTCTGCTGTTTCTATATATGTCAGACTGTAAGGCTCACTGCTAGAGAGTAATAGTACATCAGCCTGTGGTCAGAAAAGCCAGAGAAGATAAGGAAAGCAGGAAGGCAGACTTTTAACATTACAGTGTGACAAAAGCAATTACCTCAGGAACAGATGTTCATCTTAAGACTATTATAGACATTTGGTTTACTTTCTTTGTCTAGGACCCATCACTGCTACCACACACCCCCTCTCCAAAAACTAGTCATATTTTACCTGTAGCTATGGTGAGAAATGGACAAGAACAAATTCTTACCACAGGAGATGTTGATCTCTGGAAGCAAAGTGAGGAAGGTGAAGGTCACCAAAAGAAGTGGTCACAGAAGTTGCTAAAAGGGTTCCTATTCAAGCCAAAAGAGAAAAAGCCCCGGCCCAAAGAGGTACTCACCGTGACAACCTGATTATTTTCTAGTTTTATTATATCTCCCACTTGGACATTCATCCATTTGTCTGTCACTATCCTGCAAGAAAGTGAGCCTTGAATGCCTGCATGCCTGCTCTGAGAATTTCCCCATAGCCCTGTTTTGACAATCAAGAAGAAAAAAAAAAAGCTGAGATGAACTCAAGGCTCAAAGGAGGACCAAACTGGGTTTGTGATACTCCTTGCTACAATCAAGAATGGGGCCCATTTCTCTTGACTTAAGGATATAAGAGTTTTCTAAAACTCTATAAAGGTATATGTAGACATGCATGCACATAATTTTTAAGTAAAAGCAATATATGCATATGGTAAAAAAAATTTCAAATAATTAAGAAGTATGTAAGGACTTCCCTGGTGGCGCAGTGGTTAAGAATCCACCTGCCAATGCAGGGGACACAGGTTTGAGCCCTGGTCCGGGAAGATCCCACATGCTGCGGAGCAACTAAGCCCGTGAGCCACAACTACTGAGCCTGCGCTCTAGAGCCCGCCCGCGAGCCACAACTGCTGAGCCCGCATGCCACAACTACTGAAGCCTACGTGCCTAGAGCTCGTGCTCCACAACAAGAGAAGCCACTGCAACTAGAAGCCCACGCACCACAACAAAGAGTAGCCCCCGCTTGCCACAACTAGAGAAAGCCCATGCACAGCAACGAAGACCCAATGCAGCCAAGAGTAAATTAAAAAAAAAAAAAAGAAGTATGTAAAAGGAAAAAGTAAAGTCTTCTCTCTCCTCAGATTTTAGTTTTGCTTCCCCCAAGGTAGCCACTGTGAGTAATTTTGCATTTCTTTAGAGAAAATATCAATCCATATAATCACATACAAGATAAACATTTAAAAATTACATAATAGATACATAATTTTCTGCACTTTGCATTTTTCATTTAATAATATATCTGGGAGAACACTTATAGAAGATGTGGCTCATTCCTCTTGATAGCTAAAAAATGTGGCTTTTAACTAAAGATGTGCTTGTAGCCAGAATTACTGAGACATTAAAGTGACAGAAATCACAACTTGAAAAACAAATGTTTTTCAATAGTAGCTCTGCTCAGTCATGTGCTCTAGAAAAAGAAAGCCACTTTTTGGAACATAGACAGCTCACCTCAAGTGTTAAATTAGTCAGACATTCACTGGCTTACAAAGTTTAACCACTAGGGCCCTGCTTGTGAACTCCTACTCTAAAACCACTCTATGACAAATTCTTCTCTAATAATCTTATAAAATCTAAGTGCTCAAGCTCCTTGGGAAGTTCATTTGACTAAATTCATTTGGTAACTCCCTAGCCTTGCAAATTTCTTATACACTCAGCTTTATCTTTTCTTTCTATATCTATTACCTTCCTTCCTTTCTTTTTTAATTTTCTTTTTAATCACAACTGACTTTTTTGGTGGTATCTTATGAGAGGCTTCAACAGACCAAAACACTTAGGTAAATAATACACCATGAGTAAGAATCAGCAGACACAATAAATAACAGAATTAGATGCCCAAGCATGTCACATAATAGAATCATATGATTAAAACTATAGCTGCTGGTGTATATACAATGAAATACTATTCAGCCATAAAAAAGAATGAAAATTTTGTCATTTGCAACAAGGATGGACTTGGAGGGTATTATGCTAAGTGAAATAAAACAGACAGAGAAAGACAAATACTGTATGATATCACTTATATATGGAATCTAAAAAATACAACAAACTAGTGAATATAAAAAAAAAGAAACAGACACACATATAAAGAACAAACTAGTGGTTACCACTGGGGAGAGGCAATATAGGGGTAGGGGATTAAGAGGTACAAACTATTACGTATAAAATAAGCTACAAGGATATATTGTACAACATGGGGAATATAGACAATATTTTATAATAACTATAAATGGAGTATAACCTTTAAAAATTGTGAATCACTGTATTGTACACCTGTAACTTGTATAATGTTGAACATCAACTATACTTCAATTTTAAAAATATGTTTTTAAAATATAGCTCCTGGGTATTCTGTAAGGCCACCATGAAAAAAAACTGGACCTCAATCTTGAATTCCTTCAGATTTGTGCTTCTTTGCAATCATGATTCTGCAAACCCTGGTCACTTTTCCTTTCATACAATCTCTATTTGTTGAATTCTTTCCCATCCCTTAAGGTCCAGCACAAATATCACCTCTTCCAGAAAGTCCTCCTTGATTCCTTTAGCCAGCTATGATTGCTCATTTTTATTAATTCCTATGATAATCTTCACATTTTGCCTTATATAGAAATCAGGCCTGTCTCCCTCTATTCCTGCCAAAGGTAAATTGCTCAAATTTTGCAGGACCCCACAAAAAATACAAACATTGACCCAATACTTTAGATAGATATGATCAAACACTACAGCAATGGAGTCAACACCAATATTTTCTTTAGATTGTTAACAAAAAGATGTCCTAACCAAAGGCTACAGTAGAATGGTCAATAAGCCATGTAGAGTCGATTGATGTTCTAAAGACAGGTGCCTCCATGTTGACCACTGTACTAGTAATAACCACTTGTATATTAATACCATGTCATAATTTATTAATTGCTTTAATATATATTATTTTGTTTTCATTTTTATAAGCATCCTCTAAGGTAGAGAATATTATCTTCACTTTATAGATAAGAAATATGAGGCCCAGAGAGGTCTGAGGTCACATAGGAAGTTCAGGGCATACTAGATCTAGAAACAAATTCTTCTTATGTCCAACCTGAGGCTCTTTTCACTATCCTGAATCACTTTTACAAAGCACCTAGCACATCAAGTTTTAGCAAAGCCATTCCTCTCCCAGAGTTGGTCCAACCTAAACTGGCTTCCCTAGGACTTACCTGCCATCCATCAGCACCAGAACAGAACGACTGTTGACTTGATTGTCGTTTTGGTGCCTTTTCTAAAATTACACAAGAAAAAGTTCAGGAAATAGACATAAAGCAAACTGCATGCAGAAGGTTAATATTTTGAAGTATTATTCAATGTAGTTCCCCTTCTTTGTAATTCTCCCTCACCCCCCTCCTTCACCCTCCCAACCCCAAGTCCTTCTATGATAAAAACCAGGCCAAGAAGCTGATTGTCTCTGAGAAGCTGGGGATGGAGGTCAGAAAAAGAACCAAGAGAGAAGAAAGAGACAAAATCTTGGCTTTAATAGCAAGAGCCAAAGCCTGGGGTAATAAGAACAAACAACTTATGTCAAAAGCCACAGAGGAGAGAATGCAAAATGAGGGGTAGGACTAGAACCTCATACACCTTGGTAGGTGCAGGGAAGTTAAGTATTCACAAGCATACAGCTACCCTCACCCCCAACCATAGTCAGCATAAGAAGCTTCTACCATGGACACAGTGAGGAAAGAGGAATAGAGGTCCATTCAAAGACCAAATAAGAAGGTGACAAATAAGGGTATGTCCTGATGCTACGACTCACACAAATCCCCTCCTTCCAGTTGAGATTACTCCCTGCGAAAAGGGTAGGACTGGGAAGAGGGCAGAGGAATCCTGAATTTGTCAGAATATTTATCCTAAAGAGACTGAGTTCTAAACCAGAAGTAACTAGGTGGGTTATCCTGAATTGGCAAGTTTACTTTTCAGCTTTCATTAAAAAGGGTTGAGATGGTGAGGTGCTGGTTATGAGCTACATTGAGTTTAGTTATAGAAAATTAAGTTATATTTTTGCACACCTGAGTTGTGACTGAAATTTCAACCACTATATGTGCTAATTCTGGGTTTAAAGAGTTACAGAGTTAAAGAGCTAGAGAATCACCCTGCTCTCAAACTTTGGTATAAAAATCTATCCTGTCAAAATCAGAAGGACTCTCTTGGGAAGCTTCAAGCAGGTCAACAGGATGGACTTCCCAAATCCCACTAGTAGGCATAGTGCTGGTTCCTTACCCTCACCCTTCCTTGCTGGGCCTGCTGTAAAGAAGCAAAGAGGAAGCCATGCAGCACTCACTGAGAGCCAGTTTCTCCCTCCAAGGCCAGGAAAGGAGTCAGCCTCTGTTATGTCATGATCTTTCTAAAACTAGAGGGTTGCTAGCTATGTGTACCTGATAGAACTGAAAGTTGGAAAGGGAAATAGGGAGAGTTGGAGAGGAGAAGAGGAATGTGGAAAGAGGAGATAAGAGCAGGAGAAAGCAGGGGGGACAGAGGGAGGAGGGAAGAGGAATACAAAAATGGGAGAAGGGTGAATGGAGAAAGAAGGATGAGAGCAAACCCAGAGAGAGCTAACTGAAGGAAGAGGTGGGTTATTAAAAACGAGATGGAAGGAAACCTGGAAAAAGGTGGCAGTAGGAAGAAAGAGAAAGGCCTTGCATTACCCCTTTCTGGCCATGTATGGCTCACCAATCTTGGGCTTAAGGGAATTTCATATTCCTCTGGGATGGATAAGGACATAGGGAAAGGAAACACCTCTTTCCTTTCAGTGCTTCTTCCTAGCAAAAGGTAGTCCTGGGGAGTCCTCCTTGCCCCCCACAGCCTGACTAGGTACAGTGAGAGACTAGAGGCCCGGGAAGCCACTTCACCACATCGTCGATGGCATCTTTCACTGCTGTTATGGACAGCACCACCATCAGGGGTACCACAGTCGTGTACCATGCCAAGGAGGAGATCTGGGGAATCAACTGAAAGAGGGACGGGGAGAGAAACTTGGGTCAAAAAACTTAAAGGACAGTGTACTCCCTCCCAATCCCCACCCTACCACCATTTCCCCCTCCCCAGATTTATAAAAAATTCAACTATCCTAGTTGCTTTCCATTGTTGTAGCCTCCAGACAACCACCCAAATATCAGTAAACACCTCCTAAGAAAGGATTAAAGAAGAGGAGATGGTAAATTGCCACGTATCTGTCCTGAACTCTAATACCTTTGTCTTGATGGCAAAGAGCCATTTCTCCTCTGATAATGAAGGTGCTGGGGGTAGGGCTGTAAGAGTGGACACGGGAAAACCACATAACCTCCCACACCCCTCCAGCACAAGGGGAAATGAGATGATCCGTCTCTCTCTCCCAACTTGTGCCTACCCTGCTCGGCTTCCTTGCCCTGTGCTTGTGTTCTAAACCATTCTCCTCCCTCAGCACTCCCGTGTGTTAACTTTCTGTCAGGGAGGCTGGGACAAGAAGGAGAAATGGGATGGCAGCTGAGGTTGGGGCGAAGAGTCAAGTCTGTGGCCTTTTATGGTTAAGCTGAACTGTGGCCGTGCAGCCATGATGAGGGAGCACCCCTTACTCGGGACTTGGCGACCTTGTCCCCTTCCTCTTGTAGAGGCTTGTTTCATCCTGGCTAATCCTGACCACAGCTACTCTAGGAGACTGGCCTGAGACTCCAGCCATCCATTTGCCTGTTATCTAAAGAGAGAAGACATCTCTCAGTTTAAGGAGGAGAAGGACTGATTACATAACCTGACCCCAGAGAGGCTGATAAAATACTTTGTGGAAAAGGCCCTAAAAGGCAATACCTGTAGGAAAAGCAAAAAGAGGAAATATGCATTTGCAAGTCTCTGGAACTGTTCAAACAGGTTCATAGGCAAGAAGTTAAAGGCATTATATTTTGAGGTCTTGATGCTATTGTTCTGTGAGTAAAAGAACACAAGCACAATTAGACGAATGAAAGACCCCACCTCCCAGTCTTAACAAAAAGGACCAAGACCACTTCATAAAACAGGAAAAAGCCACAGCTCAGCAACATAGTGGGGGAAGGAGAGAAGAAGTGTTTTTCTCCCAACCCCCTTTTCTTTGAGGCCTAGAGAGGCCTAGAGTATGCAAAGTTGGCAGAGCTGATCAATATGGGACATTTTTAGGAGGGGCAGGATTTATTTATGCCCTGAATAGAATTCTTTGTTTACTGATGCCATTGATAATAATGATGATAATAAAATCAACAACAATAAAGACTTAACACTTATTGAATAGTTACTATGTGTAAGGCACTATTCTAAGCATTTTATATGGAGCAACTTATTTAATTCTCACAACAACCATATGAAGGGAGTAATATACTATCAACTTTTGAGGATGCAGAAATTGAGGCACTGAGGTTAATTTATTTGCTCAAGACCACACAGTTACTTGCAGAGTTGAGATTGTGCTGTCCCCTGAGCCCCAGTTCACTTGTACAGCCATCCAAATGCTTTTTTTTCTTAGAATCAGAAATCTTTCCGTTTCATCTTACCCTATGACTCAAGGTCCTTCTCAGCCCTAAATAGCAGGCAAGTTTGCCATTTGTGTTAGCTTACTCAGAGCTCTCTAATGAAGCTTTTCTTAGCCTGGCAAACCCATTTTGTTGTGCCTTTACATGTTGCTTTCAATGCTGAAGGATATCAGATGCCAAAAGCAAATTACTGTCTTTCAACCTTAGCCCACTGAAGGTTCCTACCTGGTTGCTGTCAACAATGGAGACTCACTTGCCCCTTAACTGTCCTGACAGAGGTCTGAATAGTTTTGGCCTACATCTAAGCTATTATTTTGCTGAGTGAAAATGGGAACTTGCTACCTCTTCAATCCTGATCTCAAGATGTTGAAAAGACCATCTTACTTTCTACTTTGGGGTCTTCAGTCGTTTGACCTAAGATGTGAGAGTTTGAATCTAAGAGCTCAAGAAAAGCAGAAGAATGAGACCAAATAATTCCCTAAGGACAGGGCTTCTCCCCCACCATCTCCATCTATAGGGCCTAATGAAAGAATAAACCCACCTGCAGTCCTGAAATACAGATACTGCTCAAGTGTGAAGAATCTCTTGCTGGGTCCTACATTGGGAAGACATCTGAACTCTTCTGTCAGAGAACCAACATCATTCTGTACTAAGGCTAAAACTTTCCTTGGAAGGCTAGATAGGCTACCCAGTCAAGCCTTGCCTAAGGTCTATTTCCCTAGGGAAGGGAAGCTGGTCAAACATTTTAGCACTTAAGAGTTTTTTTGGGTTTTTTTGCGGTACGCAGGCCTCTCACTGCTGTGGCCTCTCCCTTTGCGGAGCACAGGCTCCGGACGCGCAGGCTCAGCGGCCATGGCTCTCGGGCCCAGCCGCTCCGCGGAATGTGGGATCCTCCCAGACCGGGGCACGAACCCATGTCCCCTGCATCGGCAGGCGGACTCTCAACCACTGCGCCACCAGGGAAGCCCAGCACACAGGAGTTTAAAGATCCAAGTTAAACCTAGGATTTCCTTCGTGTTTCTCCATGATTTTTCAATTAATGATCAATCAAACACTATACATTTCTCAAGGTTTGCTCTGCTCACAGCTCTATTATAGGCTATACTAGTAGAGGCTGAAAAAGAGTTAAACAAGATCTATCCTGGAGAGCTCACAGGTATGTCTTGAAAGGCGTTCTAACTAAATGACCTCTAAGGTCCTTTCTAGCTCTGAGAGTAGGTTATTCTAACATAGAAATAGTTTTCTTTGATCATAAGATACTCTGAATTTCTCGGTGTCTAAGTCCAGACGACTCTGATACTTGGATCCAAAGTTCTTTTGATCTTTTGCCTTGCTGAAGCAGCTGGCTTTCACTACTGATTTTCCATTTGATTTTATAGTTAATGTATTTCAGGTTTCTATTCATTTGGGTAGCATTTGTTTAGAAAACAAAGACAAAAGCTATCCTGATTCTGTCTCAAGATAAACATATCAGTACTTCTTTACTAACTTGGCAACTAGAGTGTTTTGTTCTACTCTTAAATGTCAAACCAGAAGCAATATCTCAAGAATGTAGAACATCTGCTTAACTATGAAATTCCTCAGTGTTTGGTTCTTTTGGCATGAGAGAGGTGGCAGATTTTGGTTTGGGCTATTTATTTATTTGGGCAGGGGTACCTGTTTGACTGCTAAAGCGGGGTATAGAGAACAGAAGGCCAAGTATATTATAAGAATAAGTAGTTAGGGGATTGAGAAGAGGAAAAGGAATAGGAATGGAAGTAATTAGAGAAATAGGATGAAAATGAGCAATGGGTAGGCAGGGAAATGAAATGGTTATTAAGTACATAATAGTCAAACCTGTTTATTTATTCATCAGCTATCCAGCACATATTTATTGAATGCCATTTATGTGCCAAATATTGTGATGGGAACAGTAGTTACAGAGATGAATGAAACTTGTACCCTTTTGTCAAGGGGTAATAGTTTCTTGATGAAAGAAAACTAACATTTTTTTTTCACAACATATTTAACTCTAACAATCACCATGTATGGTGAACGTTATTATGCTCTTTTTATAGATGAGGGAACTGAAGAAAATAAGTTAAATAATGTGCCTAAGGATACAAGGTTAGTAAGGACTAGAGCTTACTAACCTGAGTGTTCAAACTCAGGTCTGTCTGATGCCAAAACCTAGTTTTACTGCACCATAGAGCTTCTTATGTAGCTCTAGAAGGTAGAGAGGGGGAAACCTGTTCCCATGGCCATATCCTAAATATTGTTATTATCCAGATTATTATATTATATATATATATAATATTATCCAATATTATCCAAATATTGTTATTATCTCTCTAACTCAGAAATCATAAATATCCTACAGAGACTACAAATATGTATATCTATGTATATCTATTATATAGTTATAGCACTATATATATATATCTACATGTGCACAAAGTAACATATATGTAAAAATTGCTTGTAATTATAAAAGATTGGAAACAATCCAATGTCAATTTAAAAGGAAATGGTTACATTAACTATGCTAAATCTGCCTAGGAAATACTATGCAGTTGAAAAAAGAAGGAAAAAGCTATCATGAAATTATAATTATGAAAACATCTCCAGGACATGATGATAAGGTTCAGAATAGTTTAAGAAAGTGGGAAAATGAGAATATATATTTGTATTTGCTTTATTTGCACAAAGAAGCACTGCTGAATATACAAGAAACTAATAAAAGTGGTTTCCTATAGGGAGCAGAGATGAGGGCAAGGATATGGTGTTGGAGCATGACTTTTAAACATATATCTTTTTATGAGTTACTTATTTATAAATAAATAAAAAAGTGAAAAAAGAATCCAGTAGAAAATGGGCAAAGATCATTAACAGTAGTTTCCATAAAAAGAAATACAAAAGGCTAATTAACATGAAGAGATTATTGCTCTCACTCAAAATTAAGGAAAGATAGATAACAAAATGTCATTTTTCATCTAAGAGTCTGGCAAAGATAAAAAAGATTGATAATATCAAGTTTGGCAGGAATATGGAGAAGTGAGCAGTCTTTACTACAGGTAGAAATATAAATGGATATAATCTTTTTAGAGGGCAATCTGGCAATATGTATCAAAAATTTTAATGTGTTTTCCTTTTGACCCAGCCAATTCACTTCAAGGAAACTCTCATAATGTATATTCACACAAATGTGCTGAAGTATATGTAGTATAATGGTGTTCACTTAGGACCATTTATCATAGCAAAACACTGGAGAAATTTTTTTGGAGGGGACACCTGCATATAAATGGAGACATTTAAAATGATAATCAATAAGAAACTGGTTGAATAAATTAAGGTATATTGATACAATGGAAAACTATGCTGCTATTAAATGAATTAGGAAGGTCTACACATATTGTCATAGAGAGATGTCTAAGTGAAAAAAGAAAGTTGTGGAACTATGCTTTCATTTGTGCAAGCTACAGTATTTCTTTTCTAGAAGATATATATAAAACCCCAAATTTGAGACACATTCTCCCCTGAGTCTAGGTCACCGGATTAATTTGGTTTCTGAGCCCTCACTGTACCAGCCCTCATTGTATAGGAGCTTGAAAGAAAGTAGAACCTATGTTGTAGGATCTACATCTACAAAGAATTTCCTGCCTCACTGACAACGGGGATTATTAGAGGAAAATACCAGCCCCCTCCTGAAATAGCTAGAGACTTGATACTCACCGGATATCCGAACAGACTGTTAAATTCTCTGTTGTTGGCTTGCAGATACCTCTCTTGTTCTGAAAAAGAAGAGAGAAATGATGAGAAGGGTGCCCCTCTGTAGATCAGCCTGGGATGCTGGCTGCTAATGAAGACTTCACTAGATTCTCACACTTTCTCACTGAGGATATCTGCCCACAAATAGGATTTTGTCTCTTTATTCAAAGAATCAAGAAATATAATAAAAATGGAAACCCTAAAGTGCTGAAGCTTTCTGGAGGCAAGAGGACAAGTAACTTCTGAGGAGTTCTCCACCATTAATGCTTCTAGTAATCCTAGATTATGTTTCCACAGACAACAGGCTGGTGTGCACCAACATTACTGCCAAACACAGAAACCCAGTCCTCCTTCATAATTACAGAGCCATAGTTTAAGATTTCTGAGTTTCTTTCCAAGGCAGGCTTTACTAAACTTGTTTGACTAAATTTGAATTAATAAATAATTACTGAGCATCTACTGCACAGAAACCAGTGTGCTGGATGCTGTGGGGAGATAAAAAGATGAGTAAGGCAGAGTCCTGACTTCAAGGGACTTGCAATTTAGTGGAGTCAGCCTGATAACAACAACACATAACAAAATCATCACATCAAAACACATAGGTGTTACAAACTATTGCAAGTAGCCCATTATCATGTTATGAAAAGTATTAAAAATGTATATTATCAATAGATCTTTCTGTCCTGAATAAAACATTCCTATAGCCTCTTCAATTCTTCATTGGTTCAACAAGCATTTACTGAGTTCTTAGCAGGTGTCAGGCCCTGTGTTTTGAACACTCACGTATGAGTTTTTATGTGAACATGTTTTCATTTCTCTTGGGTATAAACATAGGAGTAGAATTGCTGGGTCATATGGTAACTCTAGTTTTAACATTTTGAGGAACTGCCAAAAAGGTTTTCACAGCAGTTGCACTATTTTACATTCTCACTGACAATGTATGAGAATTCCAATTTCTCCATATCCTTGCCAACACTTGTTATTGACTGTGTTTTTTATTTTAACCATCTTAGTGGATATGAAGTAGTATCTCATTGTGATTTTGATTTGCATGTTCATAATGACTAATGGTGACGTTGAGTATCTTTTCATGTGTTTTATTGAACATTTATATACCTTCTTTTTTTGATTTGTTTTTTTAATGAGAAAGGAATTTTTTAATTAATTAATTAATTTTGGCTGCGTTCGGTCTTTGTTGCTGCCTGAGGGCTTTAGTTGCAGCGAGTGGGGTCTACTCTTCGTTGCGGTGCATGGGCTTCTCATTGCGGTGGCTTCTCCTGTTGCAAAGCACAGCCTCTAGGTACGCAGCCTTCAGTAGTTGCAGCACATGGGCTCAGTAGTTGCAGCACATGGGCTCTAGGGTGTGTGGGCTTCAGTAGTTGTGGCGTGCGGGCTCAGTAGTTGTGGCTCGCGGGCTCTAGAGTGCAGGCTCAGTAGTTGTGGCACACAGACTCAGTTGCTCCGTGGCATGTGGGATCTCCCCAGACCAGGGATCGAACCCGTGTCCCCTGCATTGGCAGGCGAATTCTTAACCACTGCGCCACCAGGGAAGTCCTATATATCTTCTTTGGAGAAATGTCTATTCTGATTCTTTGCCCATTTGTACACTGGGTTAATTATCTTTTTAATCACTGAGCTATGCATTCTTTATCTATTCTGAATAGAAATCAGTTATCAGATATGTGATTTGCAAATATTTTATCCCACTCTGGTTTAAAATGTCATTTTTATAACGTACTAAATTCTAACATATTGAATATAATTCTGGGTTTTCTATTAAGTTCCGTCGTTCTATCCATCTTTAAAAATATATTCTTTAATTGAAGTACAGTTGGTTTACAATATTGTGTTAGTTTCAGGTGTACAGCAAAATTATTCAGTTACACATATATATATTTTTTCAGATTATTTTCCATTATAGTTATTACAAGATATTTAATATAATTCCCTGTGCTATACAGTAAATCCTTGTTGCTTATTTTATGCATAGTAGTTTTTATTTGTTAATCCCACACCCCTAATTTATCCCTCCCTCCATTCATCTTTTATTATGTAACTTTTAATATACGATAGCAAGTCTTCTTTTTCAAAGAAGACTTCTTGGCTACATCTTGTCTATTTTCTCTTCTAGATAAACTTCAGAATCATTTTGTCCAGTTTGCTCAAGATTAGAGTTTTGACTAGAGGTGAGGACAAATAAAATTTTATTCACTAAAGTTCTGTGGATGGAGTGAAAGTGGGTTATTAGAAAAGGCAGAGATACCTCCCATGGGAAGAACAGTCAGGTCTGGAAAATCACACTGCTTTCCTCAGGGGGCTAAGATGGTAGACTTCTGAAAGTTGAGGAGAGAGCCAATGATAAGACAGGGACTTTTATAGTTCTTCATGTAATTTCCTTTATTCCTCCTCTGGTTGTCAGCAAAAAATTACTAAACATCATGAAATCAGCACAAGACTAAATTTCTTACAGAAAATATAAGGGGCCAAAGTCTGCACAATGGGCAGTGCTTGAAGTTCAGAGATTTGCACAAATTGTAGGAAAGGTGAAACTGGGATGTTTACCTCCTTTTACTCAAGGATTTGAGTATACAGATTTGGAAATTACACAGATTAATCTGGGGAGAGTTGACCTTTTTGCACTATTAGTCCCCCATCCAGTAGCATACTATATCCCTGGAGGGAGACTGGTGTGCCCCCAGGAAGCCACTTTGTGCATGATGATAATGTCTGTACAATCAGCTTGCTAGCAATACATAAACAAGTGGCTATAAGTCTTCCCTGGGCTAGTTTACCACCCAGCTACACAGCTTATAGTTTGTTCTCCTGGACTAGTGTATTTCTTTCTTGTTTCATTCTTGTGATTACTAGGATTAGCTGAATAAAGATAGGGGAAGTTGAGATGGGACTGACAGGATGTTTTGTTGTACTCTGTTTTGACTAGTTAGTGGCTTATTTACAATCTGGTGATACAAGAGCTTCTGCTAACCATTATAGCTTAGGTTATCCAAAGCAGTGGAACATGTATGGCTCAGATAATTTAGCTGTGTCTAAGATGTAGAGCTGCTGCATGACCTATACTCTTTCTGCAGGGACTTTCTCAGGGGCCCAGATGGCTGCCTGATTAGGGCAGAGTACCAGGGTAGTACTGGTGTTTCTCCTGACTTTGAGATTTCCATTCCATGAGCAGGCTACTTTTCTACTATGTTCATACTCAATTTGCTCAGGCATTGGTGAACGAAACCAGTCTCTCTCATGCCATTTGCCCCTCCAACCATACCCAACAGACCAGCACAGCCTCTCAATTTATTCAAAAATATTATTTTATGCCTCTTGATGAAGTTCTAATATTTTCTTATTGAATTTCACATTTCTTATTAAATTTAATCCTAGATATCACTAACTATTTTTTAAACTTAATAAAGGTCTAACAGGTTTTCCCAGCAATTTATCTGGGTGCAACAGGCTATTCTCTCTAAGCCCAGGAACCCCAAGGGATACATGGAGTTGAGGCTCTGCAAAACAACTAAATACATACCTCCTTCTTTGAGTTTAGGAGTAAAGTAAAGCAGGTAGATCCCAAAGTTCAGAGCCTGAGTTGGTGGAGACAGATTGAGACTTCTAAGTGGGGGACAGCATTAACCAACACCTAGTTCTGGCTCTTTGATCCCAGACCTGCTATGAAAGAAAAGGAGAGAAGAAGGAAAGTAGGATTTTCACCAGGAAGGGAAGGCTAGAAAGTTGGTTTTCATAAGATGCCTCTAAAAAAAGGAAAAGCAGGAACAATGAGAAAAGTGGTTAAAACTTCAGTTTGCACAACCATCTGGGAGAAGAAACTAAAAGTCCGAGAGAAAAAGAAGACAAGCTTAAGGAAAGAAGGTAGCAAGTCATGTTTGAGATAAAGGCAGAAAAATTTTTTGGATGAGATAATGAAAGATTACTTCAAGATTCCCTAGGGCTTGTGAATACTGTTGAGGAAAGACTGGGATGACCAAGTGTTTTCCCCATCACTTGTTAATTCAAAGTTTATTTCTGTTTGGCTGAAACAAGAGTGACAAAATGTGAATTATGGATGAGAGTTAGAACTACAGAAGATTGAAAATTAGCTTAGACAAGGAGAGTCTAGGAGATGGTCTAGTTGAAGTAGTCATGGCTATGGAATTCAAGGGGACAAACACCTAACTCTAGCCTCTGGTGACTGTGGAAAATACATCCTTCATTGGGAACTAAGGGTTGAGTCTACAGCCTGTTCAGCGAAGGCCTGGTTTCACAAGGACCGGTGCTGAGAGCTGGCCTGAGGGTGGTAAGAATCACTGAAATGAAAGGGTCAGACATATTGGTGAAGCAAGGCAACTTGGTATTATAAAATGTGCAGTTGACTTAGAGTTAAAAACATGGCAGGCTTTCACAGTGGTTAAGAACATAGGAACTCGGGACTTCCCTGGTGGCGCAGTGGTTAAGAATCTGCCTGCCGGGCTTCCCTGGTGGCGCAGTGGTTGAGAGTCCCCCTGCTGATGCAGGGGACACGGGTTCGTGCCCCGGCCCGGGAGGATCCCACATGCCGCGGAGCGGCTGGGCCCATGAGCCATGGCCGCTGAGCCTGCGCGTCCGAAGCCTGTGCTCCGCAACGGGAGAGGCCACAGCAGTGAGAGGCCCGCGTACCACCAAAAAAAAAAAAAAAAAAAAGAATCTGCCTGCCAATGCAGGGAACATGGGTTCAAGCCCTGGACTGGGAAGATCCCACATGCCTCAGAGCAACTAAGCTTGTGCACCACAACTGCTGAGCCGGTGCTCTAGAGCCTGCAAGCCACAACTACTGAAGCCTGCAGGCCTAGAGCCCGTGCTCCGCAACAAGGGAAGCCGCCACAATGAGGAGCCTGCGCACCACAACGAGTAGTCTCCGCTCACTGCCACTAGAAAAAACCTGCGGGCAGCAACGAAGGCCCAACGTAGCCAAAAATAAATAAATAAATAAATTTATATTAAAAAAAAAAAGAACATAGGAACCATATTCAATATCTTGTAATAAGCTATAATGGAAAAATAATCTGAAAAAAAATATATAACTGAATCACTTTGCTGTACACCTGAAACTAACATGATATTGTAAATAAACTATATTTCAGTTAAAAAAAAAAAACATGGGGCTTCCCTGGTGGTGCAGTGGTTGCGCGTCCGCCTGCCGATGCAGGGGAACCGGGTTCGCGCCCCGGTTTGGGAGGATCCCACATGCCGCGGAGCGGCTGGGCCCGTGAGCCATGGCCGCTGAGCCTGCGCGTCCGGAGCCTGTGCTCCGCAACGGGAGAGGCCACAACAGTGTGAGGCCCGCGTACCACAAAAAAAAAAAAAAAAAAAAACATGGACAATTGAGTCAGACTTCCAGGGTTCAAATCTCAATCTTTCACTCACCAGCTATATAGCCTTGAGGAAGTTACTTAACCTTTCTGAGACTCATTTTCTTCATCTGTAAAATGAATGATAATAATACCTACTCATAAAGTTATTGTGAGGATTAATAAATTGAGGCATGCAAAGCATTTAAGAACAATTCCCAATACATGAAAAAATGCTCAGAAAATTTTAGCAGTTCTAGACTGGGCTTTGTGACTAAACTGTTAAGTGACTTAGGGCAAGTCATTTTCCATTTCTGGGCTTTAGTTTCCTCATGTGTAAAACGGGATAGTAAAATCTACCTTACATGCTAATACGAGGGCTAAATGAGATGGTGCTCATAAACTGTCTACATAATACCTGACACATCAAAAGTACTCATTAAATGATATTTTTTTGTCCTTTATCTTATGCTATGTCAAGGAGATTCCACAAGCATCACTGATACATTTGTCTGTGCTCAACGTAGATTTTGAACTTTCAGCTATCTCCTGTGGATATACTAAGCTGACTCAGCCAGTAAAGAAGAAAGGGTACAAAAGCCACAGTCTAGTGATGGAAAATCCCTTGGTGGGATGTTAGTAGAAGAGAAGTGTCAAAGTAGGAGAAGCCTCTAAGTATGTACTTAAGAGTTTTGAATCAAATGCTAGAGTGAAAAACATAGCTCTTCTGCAGTCTTGATGTAATACAATCTCAAGTTTTAGGAGTTAAAGCTACAGAAAATTGGAGATGCACCCAGACAAGGAAATGGCAGAAACTAAAAAGGAAAATGGGCTCTGTAAGAGGGAACTGGAAAAAGTGGCACACAGGAAGAAAAAGAAGCAGGAGGAAGAAGGAGGGAGGGAGAAAAAGGAAGTCAGGCCAGGTGGTCAGGAGGCAATCAGTCTTAGGAGGTTCTGAGCAAATACCTCCTTGCTCACAGTGGGAAAGCAATCATAAATAGGATTTTCCAACTAAAGACAGAAGAGCAGTGAGATGACCTTTAGGAGTGCAAGTCTAACCAGTAGATTAGTCAAGGTCCCCTCTCCTTACACCACCAGACTCCCAGATCAATTAAGCCCGGGTGCTGGTGAGAGAAACTCAGCAATAACCCCCTGCTGTCATTCTAGATCAACAGGCCTAGGTGATTTCACCCAAGTCATTTAATGCATATGACTGAAACTTACCCATCTCTAAAAATCAGTGAAGAGAGTGCCAGGGGAAGGATAACTGACCAAGTTCTGGAATTTCTGGTCAGATTAGTTGGAGTCAATTTACAGTAGGAATTCTGGAATTTCTTAGATTCCAAATGATCACAATTTATCCTAGTAGTCAAAAAGCATAATGGGAATATTATAGCTATCAGTTGATTGAGCTACCCATATGGCTTCCAGTCTTGGGTACACAAGAACATTTATATTTCATCTCTCCAGACTGCATCTCTAAGATATCTGGAGTGCAGTCACCAGATAATATTTCTATCTAAAGAATGGTGTGAAGAATAGCTAAATGACATAGCTGAGAGTCATCATGGGAAAGTCCAGGGTCTGCGGTCCTGCGGAAGAGGCAGTAACTAATTTGCTGTCTCATCACCATTTCATTACCTGTTTCTGGTTCAGTCTACCCATTGCTATGTCTCATGGTTTACATTCAGCTCATTTATAATACTTCTAATACCGTCTTCTCCCACTAAACAAAGACTTCCTTAAAGATAGAGACCGTGTCTTTTTTTCTTTTTTCTTTTCTTTAAATCTCTGTATCCCACTGGTTAGCTCAGCATTAGGCCCTGGATTTAACACATATTTGTTGAATGAACAAGCACACAAGTGAATAAATGCTTAGAAACACATTCTGTTGAATCATGGTCAGATTTCTGTCCAAACTCCTCCAAAGGAGAATAATCACCTCCTTCTCCTTGTGGGAGTATCTATATAATCACAGAACAGCTGGACTGAAAGAGAAACCCCAGCTAAGACTAATTCTTTGTTGATCTTTCTAAGGTCAGCAAACAGGAGGATAATCAGCATGACTGAAGAGGGTGGATAGAGTGCAGTGTCAAAAAGACATGAAAGAATGCTCAACATCATTAGTCATTAGAGAAATGCAAATCAAAACTACAATGAGATATCATCTCACACCAGTCA
>NC_041222.1:29211194-29213175 GCF_002837175.3 Physeter macrocephalus
GGAGGGAGACCCAAGAGGGAAGCGATATGGGAACATATGTATATGTATAACTGATTCACTTTGTTGTAAAGCAGAAACTAACACACCATTGTAAAGCAATTATACTCCAATAAAGATGTTAAAAAAAAAATAAGAACCTGGAGAGGAAGCTCTCTAAAACCTTGAATGTCATGAAAAGTCTAGTTCTTGAACTACTGTAGCTCTCCTGTTATCATGCCTCTGATCATCCTCTGCAGCTTCACTAATTCTTCTGTCCAAGTTTAGCAGAACAAGACTAGAATTGCTCAAAGGACAAGACACTAAAGAAAGACAGTAAAAAGCAAAAAAAAAAAAAAAAAAAAAAAAGCAAACCCTCATTTATTAACAGGATGTCATACAAGATTGATTTGGCTGACACAATTCAGGATGTGCTCAAAACCAAAGTCCCCTCCCCCTACTCCTCTTGGAGACCTTTGGTTTTTTCCCCTTTCCTCTCCAAGGGAGAAGCTGACAGAAACATCAACTGGGAGATGGGAGTTGAGAGTGGTGCTTTACCATTCTGACCTCATTTGAAATGTAGAACTAATGATTTTTCATCAATGTGGTAAAGGTAAAATCCGTCATGTTTGACTGAACTACTAGACATCACTTTCAGTGCTTCTCAGTCATAAAAACTTCCTTGGGATAGGAGATGAGAGGTTGGGAAAGTTATGATAAAGGCCATCAGAAACAAAATGCCATTCACACAAAGCTGGATCTAAGAGCAAATTCTGGTGATGCCAAATAAACAACTTAACTATAAAAGATTCAAAATTTAATTCCCTTTGTTTAGCATTGCCAGATTTAGCAAATAAAAATACAAAAACAAAATATGTCCCAAATATTACATGGGGCATACTTACACTAAAAAATTATTCATTGTTTACTAAAATTCAGATTTAACTGGGAATCATGTATTTTATCTGGCAACCCTGACTTTTATTGAGGTCAAGAAAAGTTCCTACAAATTAATTCAATTGTTGCTTTAAATTTTCTAAACAAACAGAATTCTAGAAACAAACAGAATTCTAGAAACTAGCTCTAAAAATTTTAGATGTCTGTTTTATTTTAAATAACTTTATTGAGATATAATGTACATTCTATACAATTCATCTACTTAAAATAAAATGTGCAATTCAATGGTGTTTGTTATGTTCACAGAGTTGTGCAACACTGATGTCTATTTTTTTGTGTTTATTTAGATGTGGTGTTGCATAGGATTCTATTACTAAGGCTCTGATTAATTTTCTGCCTTACATGCTGCAATATCTATGCCCTCTTCCTTCCCACTATTTGCATAGGATTCTATTACTAAGGCTCTGATTAATTTTCTGCCTTACATGCTGCAATATCTATGCCCTCTTCCTTCCTACTATTTCTTCTTTTCTTTTTCTGTCCTTTCCTTCTAGTTTCTCCAACTTAGTTTTTTTTCCTTTGTGATTAAACTTTTTTCTTCAATTGATTTTCAGATCACCAAAGTAAAGCAAACATATTTTACCTGTAAAAGATCCAAACTCAAAAATATATAGAGAAAAAATATAAAGTTTCCTTTCCCACGCCTTCTTCCTTTCCTAAGGAAACCACTGTTAACAAATTGGCGTATATCCTTTGGGGGTCCCTTCCTTAGAGTATTTACTTACAAACATATACATATACACAAACACCTACATGTGTTTTTTAAACAAATGAGATGCTACTATATGTATTGCTCTGCTAGTCGCTTTTTTCTTTTCATAATATGTATTGTAGATCTTTCCATATCAATACATACAAGTGTATCTCACCCTTTTGAATTTACTACCTAGTATTATTTAACTACCTATCAATACTTATTAATAATCTTTACTGGGCTTCCCTGGTGGCACAGTGGTTGAGAGTCCGCCTGCTGATGCAGGGGAGGCGGGTTCGTGCCCCGGTCCGGGAAGATCCCACGTGCCGCGGAGCGGCTGGGCCCGTGAGCCAT